>NW_013670154.1:62123-85341 GCF_000517525.1 Limulus polyphemus | reverse complement strand
ATAATCTATACGAAATACAGTTAAAATAATAGTTTAATAACTCTTGTTAAATTTCATTTATACCTCAGGAGAAATATGAAGAACCGAAATTCGAAAATTAGAAGTGATAAGTGTGAAGACTTATAGCGCTAGTAATCGGGGCTTGATACCTGCGATTGGTAAAGTATAGCCCAAGTTTAATGTTTCATAAGAAACAAACAAATTGTTCGACATGGAATTTCACAAAGAAATAAGGTTTTAATACAAGTACAAGAAAGTTGCAAAAAATACAAATAGTAAAATCGGGAAAATTATCTTTACTGTAAAGTATACTAATTCTTTAGCATGTAATACAGTTTTAAGTTTAATTTCAATTGGAATAAATGATGTTGCAAACTTTGTTAGTAAACATTGCAACTTAAAACTAATTCTGAATAAAAGTCGTTTCATTATGTTGTTGTTTATGACAAAGCTACGAAGGGCTATCTGTACTTTGCCCCACTGGTATCGAAACCCGGTTTCCAGGAATATAAGTCCGCAGACATACCGCTGCGCTACTGGAGGGTGTCGTTTCATTATCAGCTTTATAAAAGGAATATTAATAATTGTTTTATATATTATAGGGAAAATTATTTACACACTAGAATTAGGCCTAAACATTGGTATATTTTAAAAGTATATGAAACATTTAAGCCTTTTGTTTTTTAAATAAACGCAAAATAATTCCAGGGTGTTAAAAATAGGGTGTCAAAAGTACTTTAAATAGATATTTAGGTCTATTTGAAATAAATGTAAAATATCGTTTCAAAGAATTGCCGTAGCCCCGATTATTTTGCTTCCAAGGAAGTAGGCCCCCAGTGGCACAGCGGTATGTCTGCGGACTTACAACGCTAGAAACCGGGTTTCGATACCCGTCGCGGACAGAGCACAGATAGCCCATTGTGTAGCTTTGTGTTTAATTTTAAACAAACAAACAAACAAGTAAGTAGAAGAAAATATTTAATTTTGTTTGTATTGCCATCTATTACACAGGAAACAAACTATTTTATGAAACGGATTAGACCTTACAGCCATCTTTTGACCACGAAAGTAACTAAACGAAATTCAACTGCACTTATCGCCATCTGTTATCTTGAAAACTAACTAATTCGTTTTATTTGTTTATTATAATTTCAAATTGTGATAATGGATAACGACTCAGATTCTTCTTTTAAAATTCAACTGATATTTGCAAGAAAAGAGAAGTATAATTAAACTGTTATTACAAGAAATAAACTACATTCAAAATTATTAAATCAAAAAAAAAATAATGGAATTGTTATTTGGATGTTTATAGAATGTTTGTCATCTATTTGCCCACAAACATTTATTACATGAAATTTAATAGAGTTTAAAATTAAACTGTTTTTAAATTGAGATAATAGTTCCGGAGAAAGGTCTACAGGATTGCTCCGATTATTTTTTGAAGAATAAAATGTCTTGTTAGCCTAAAACATATTCTATTGATTATTCTGTACACCGTTCAATTACTGTGTACCAAAGTTTAAATGAAACAAAAATAAATTTGTCGGAATGAGCATAATAGAAACGTAATGTCCTCACAAGTATTTTGAGAAAGGCTACCGTTGTATTACTAGCTACAGCAAACGAAGAAAATGTGATTTAGTACTGTGATGACTTGTGTAACAAAGAATTTGTTTTATAATTACTATATATACTGTAACAGCAAATAATCATTTGCTACAAATGTTGAGTAATTTTTTCACTTTAGCCCGTTGTGAAGCTCTGCGCTTAACAACGAACAAACAAATTATTGCAAACTATGTTGAGAATCTAAACGTTTCGTGTAGTATGTCGAAATAAATTTCAATTATAAAAACGAACATCAATGAATGAGAAGTCAAAGAGTTACAATTTATATCCAACTAATCACTGTAGATCATTATTAAAACATATATTCTTTTGTTACATAGAACGAATGGTTACTTCTACAAATAATTAACAGTCTTATAAACACAGAGAAAGTGAAAGCTTTTATAACCTACTGAATTCGTTTGGAAAATATATATTGATAGAAAGTAATTTAATAAGGTTAAAAAAGAAGTCGTAATTTACAGAAAAAAAGGTCAATAACATTTGTTTATTTTTTTTATAACTGAAAATATTGAATAAATATATTATAGATCTTTGTAACACTATTTTCAGATTTTGCTGGATATTGAATAAGTGTATTCTGAAACGTTCGAACGTTGTAGATAAAATAATTTGTCAACCGTCTTTATTTTTGTTATTGAAGAATTGTAGTCCAGTTTATATACCTTTTGTTTCTAAAATTATTGGCAAATTAAAACTCTTACACGGAACTTATACTTGTAATATAAAAAACAGTGGTAGTAAAATTATATAATTATTACATATTTATTATATATAAAATGTTCCCGAGTCGGAACTTTTTTTCCAATTTAATTACTTGCTCTCTAACGATTGTAATACTATTATGTGAACATGTGATCGATAAGATGGTGTAAAGTGAGAATTTCGTCTTTTCGACTGTGAATTTTTGTCTTTACCTAAAATTAAGTTCGTTAAATTAGGAAAGCTGTAACGTACAAATATGGGAAAACAAATAACAATCTGTGTTATATTTTGTTTAAAGAACATTTTGGAGAAGTCGTTTAAGAAATTGGAGCATTTTTATTTTGATGAAGAAGGGTTCATTGTCATTACGATTTCTGATTTGTTGATTCTAAGCTTCTGATTCGGAAAGGTGAGATCAAAATATTGTCATTTTGAAAACGTTACCAAAGGTTTCACGCTGTTCATTTTACTGTTTTATTTACTGCCAAACATGTCCAGTGTCTCTAACAAACCACATTTATGTTTATTATCTATTTATTGCATGAAACCCGAAAATGATATTTATAGGGGTCAGTGGTAATGAAAAATATCCATTATCTCTTCTTGATGTAATATTAGTTACAATGCTCCTAGTACTAGTAATACGGTACATTATAAAGTGAACAGTCCATTGGTCTGACAGCCTTTATTTATTATTATATAAAAACTATGTATTATATTCGTAAAGTACACTATGGCTCCCATACCTGTAGATGTCACCAGAGTTGAGAAGGCCCAGCACGTGGCCTGATGCTATACGTAAATTAAGATTTAACCAAACAGTAATAAGTTGGGTTAATGTTCAGTAACCACGTAGAAAGGGTATATATAGCTACAGATACAGCTACTTGATAATAACAATATCAAGAAACACGATAGTGTGTCATGCAGCCAAAACAACCTACAGGACAAACTGTGTTATTAACAGGAGTGATAATTTAGAAATTTTCCACTTTCTGTAGCTCGGACTACGTATGGTAAGTCAAATTATCACATATTTTCGTTGGATGTGCTCTACTGGATCATTACTCCATATTCCAAATTTCGAGGCAATCCATATAAAGTACCCAATTTTTATTGAATATCTTTCTTTTTTTTTAGACCCCAATGGTACAGCGGTATGTGTGCGGACTTACAACGCTAAAAGCCGGGTTTCGATACACGTGATGGGCAGAGCACAGATAGCCCTTTGTACAGCTTTGTGATTAATAACAAATATCAAAATACTTTTTTTTTTTGAACCGAAAGTACGGAAAATTTAATTGATAGAAAAACATGCTTAACTTGCATGGATTGTTTTTTAATTTGGTACACTTACAATTAGGTTTCAAATTTGATTTAAATATAAGCCACATTTGCAAAGTTATTCAACAAAAACCGCTCAATTTCGACCAACATTTTTGCGCACACCTACGTAAAAAGTCACGTGAGCTATCGGTCTGAAATTTTTACAAGAGCTTCACCTTAGAGTGAAGGTGCATCGTTTTTAGTTTTTGTCATTCGGATTAAAAATGGCTGATTTAGAGCAACAAAATTTTAGAGTGAAAGGACGTGCAGATACACAAGTATTGGTTAGGCCAAATAAACTATATTAACAGTTTTTAGCTAAAATTTTCAAAATAATCATACGAGTGGACGGTTATTATTCATTATTGATGTCCAACTTTTAAGCACAAATTTCCCAATTTTATGAAATTTTCCAAATTAAAGAGCGTTTAGCGTCACATGATATTAGTTTAAGCAATTAGCGTAAATGATGATGCTTGATACGGCTGTACCGAGCGCGTGTAAGAGATGACAAGAAATTGTTTCTCTAGTTTTAATGGCATAACTATAAATGAAGGTATTAACACTGTTTTACAGAGGAAAACTTCCATCATATATTCTAAATAATGTTATAGGTTCTATAAAGTATAGGCCTGTTCCGAATAATAGGGTTGCAATCCTAAAGTTAATGTTGGTTAGTATTGAGTGTCACTTTCTTACTTGCTGTGGTATGTTTGTGTGTGTTACCAAAAAGGCATGATATCTAATCAAAAACATCGTAGGTGTGAAAAAAAAGGTGTTGCCCAAAAAGTACTAAGCGTGCGGTTTAAAAGAATGAAACTGAAATTGGCGGCCAAACTGGTAGCTAGTCTTATAGGTTTGATAATAATTTTACAGCAAATATTCATTCATTAATTAGCCAGGCCGTGTTTTTGGTTCAACTTTGGGCACAATGATGGATAAAACAAAATACACGGTCTAGCTAACTAACGAATGAATGAACGTGCAATTTAAACGAAAACTACGTGTTGTTCAGCGTTGGTTGCATATTTTCTAATATCTACAGTATTTTGTTTGTTACTCATTTAATTTTAATGATGTTATAGTATTGACTGAATTACTCTTATTATAGCAATGTATTTTAGTTACTTACTTAAGAATGATGTAATTCTTTTATTTAGTTTTAGATACTGAAGATGGGATCTATTGGATTCCGAAAAGTTTATCTGTGACCCCTTGTGTTATGAATAAACAATGTAGTTTATCTTAAATATTATCATTTTTATTCTGAAACTTAGGTTTCCCCCGAACGCATCATTTACCAATATCCTAGACTATCTGATCAGCAGTTCATAGTTTGCTGATCTTGATGTTAGAATTTTGAACTTAGTAGTAGATAAAGAGTGGTTTCTAATTTCACAGTTCACCCAAAAGGGGTTAGCACATGGACTTGGAAGTTGTTGAATAGCTTTGCATGAAACTACCACATGTTTGTAGGCGCATATTTTTAATTTGTTGTTGTTTAGTTTCATTTGTGGGTAAAATTCTGAATTTGTTTTGTTATAACAAAGGACGGAAAATTATTTTTGAAGCATTATGCATTTTTCCATTCTGTGGTTTATAATAGGGATCGAAAGGAATTGAACAAAACCCTAATAGAATGTTTGGGCAAAAAGTACCTTAAACAAAAAAGTTTCGGTTCAAACAACACTTTAAAACCTTTGCTATTGACTGCTAAGGCTGTACATATATAAAGATGCACATAAAAGGACGCATGCTAGAGTTACAAGGAAAAGAAATTCCGCTCAAAACGGTCCGTTTGTAATTTTTCGTCTTGTTATTATTTTCTTGAAAGCCTACAACAAAAACGGCTTGGTATATTACACCTAAACGGTTTGTAGAACACTAAATAAGATACTGTGAAGGTCGTAAGGGTATTGAAAAGTTGATTTGTTTCTTCTATGTTATATATACATGATAATTCTAGTGAAAACGATGTTATCGTTACCCCTTGAAGTTATCTTTCTTAAAAATATCTGGTGTTCGTTTAATAAATTTAATTAGAGGGTCAAACAAGAATTATCAGCTAATGATATACGAATATGAATATTAGATGATTGTAACGTGTACATACTCAATGACTTGTATACTATTCAGTCGGTGTCTTTGAAGGAGCCAACCCGTATATTATGTATGAAGGAGTCAAGAAAATCAATAAACATAAAATATTATTAAATAATAAATTTTATTTTACAAATTCGTAGAATATTTACTTTTGCTTTTCTACTGGTAAAATTTTATATGTGCTTAGTATGGGTTGTGTTTTAGTGTAGGCATATATTTGCCCATTGCTATGCATTATATATATAGAAAATTTAGTTACACAGAAACTTTAAACGTTGACTATGCTCTTAAACAAATCTACATGACAATCTCCACTGCAGCTTAACATTTAGATCCCGAAGTAATGCGATCAAATAGTCAATAGATACAGTAAATCGTCACGAACCATATGAGCTAGCTACGAGCTATGTTTATCATCATTACAGTATTTACAGCCTTGTTTCATTACTTTGTTTACGAACCCTATTTACAGGTTTACAAATTTCCTGTTTTTTATGTATCTTAATTATATCATGGTTGTGTTAGGATAGGCATTAATGTTGTGTAACTAAGATACTAGGCCTTACTACAATATATATACCAAATTGAGTCAAAAATGTCTTTATTTTTACACACTATTAAAGACTCTCCCCCATTTGTACGTTTTCTTTGTAATAATATTACCCGTTAGTCTTATAAAAAAAAATCAAATTCCAGAGAGAATTAAGACATTGTTTGAATAGATTATGTATCCTATTAAGTTGGTCAATTTCCAGATTGCATTTTAACAAATCTGATACAAAGCTATTAGAGGTGGTGTAAAGACCAATAAAAGTTTTTTTTCCCTGCAGATGTTGTAAACTGATTATTCAGATGGATAACTTGAACATATAGAAAGGACAGTTTATTTTTAGTCTCAATTCCACTGGTAGATTTATATATGTGGATGCTGAGAGTTAGAGTAGTTGTGGAATTTTACAGTATGTTATTTGTTGCCAAAAAATACAAAAGTGTCATCGACTCACTTTTTGTACATAGTTGATTTAAATTCCGCGGAACACCTGTCTAGCCACAACTTTTCATAATGATTTGCAAGGGTCGGTCCTAGAGGAGAACTTTGTGATATTTTGTTTGAAAGTTGAATGTTGAAACGAAAACACTTGTTTCTTAGGGTACATTTAAGTAGTTGTTAAAGTTTTTGCTTGTTGATACTAGTTTACATCATTGTTTTAGGAAATAGTGTCAAAGGAAGTTTGAATAGTTTCTTGAAATGGAATGTTTGTAAAAATAAAAAGATATTTATTGTGAAGATTGGCCATATCATAGGAATCTGCATTTTAAAATTTTCTGGGCAAAGGAGAAAGAGTTTGATTACAAATTCAATTAATATTTGAAAGTTTCGAATAGGGATTTAGAAGTTGGCAAGTTTTCTGCTGTGTAATCCGATACTGGAAAGAATGGACATCAAATGTGTGTTGTCTCTATGCACTTTAGATAGTCTGTTATAAGACATGGATAGATATACTTTTTTAAAAGTATCAGTTAAGATTATCCTCATTTTTTGTTATCCCTTAGAGTGAATTGTTGCCTGTTTCATGTCTTATGGTAACACTTTAGCTACTTTGTATTTATAGGTGTAACATTTGTTTCGTCACCAGCAAATACATTTTATGGATATATTCACATTTTTTTTAGTATAACTATGACATGAGATTTGTGTGGTCTGAAAATTACAATCTTATAATTATTAGGAAACTTTTTTAAGGCATAAAGTTCATAATGAGTGAGAGGGGAAGAGGTTTTATCCGAGTTGTAGTAGTGAAAAGATAGATCATCATTTTTTATATTTTTGTCCTTATAAGACTTTTAAGTTTGCAGTGTAATTGTTGTGGGATATTGAAAAGGACTTGTAAGCAATTGAATTTAAATATGTAGAGTATGAAGTTTAGGTTACAAGGAGGAAAATAGCAGTTTAAGCCTATAATTCCTATACGGTATCTTACCTCCCGTATCATTCGAACTTGTTCATGACGAGGAGGATTTTGAAAGCCTTTTACCCTCCACCTCATTATGGCGTGCCTCTTCTGTGAAAACTTGCAGGCCTCCCTCAGCATTTTTGGCATGACTTCTCAGGTGTGTTGCGTTTTATCTCTTTTCCCAGTTTCACATTATCCTGTTCCTTCCTTGTTACGTGACACAGCATCATTAGAGTACCAAGATTTTCCTCCTTAAGGTGATATCAATGTACATGCTGAACATTTTGTTTCTCAGTTAAGAGCTGGAGCTAGCATGTCTCGTCCTTCACGGGCTTTTGATTATTATGCTTTGGCTTATCATCAGACCATTTAACTTTTTCTCTAATCCTAATTGGAGTGACTTTTGCCAGTGGTGGGGGGGGGGGCTGATCAAGATATTCCGCTTCATTTGTCCCAAGCCCAGTGTTTAGAACTTTGTCTTACTCTAACAGATCTTTTACGGTACTTGTCTTCCATACACATACTTTCTGAGTCGCTCTACCGATCCCCTGAGGTGTTTTTGGATGATAAATAGTCTATCCATGCTGGTGAGACTATTTCTTTGCTGTTGGGACCTCATTGGTAGGCTTGTCAGTTTATCTCCATTCTTTATAATTTCGGGACCTATGTGTGGTTACTTTTCTCCATTGGTCTGTCTTTGGATATATTCGTGGTCTTTGAGTCACGTGTGAAATTTGTGAGACAACACTCAACCCTTTCTTCTGTGGTTGCTCGTTTGTCTCACCCTGTTACAATGGCCTCTTCCACACGCATTTCCCACCCTACTCTCTTCCATCCTTTGCCAGTTCCTAACACTAAGTGTTCGACGTTTTGTTATATGTTTCGACATCGGGTTCATCATTGCCAGCAGTTCTGGTGACTGTAAGGTGTTTTTCGGTCCAGTGGGGGGACATTTGGCCGATTTTGCTCAACCGTGGTGAGAGTTCACTCCCGATGAGTGGGTGATCCTGGTTTTGTCAGACGGACTTTTTATCCATTTCCTTTCCACTCCTCCATTGTCTCCTTAACCGATATCCTTCCGATTAATTTGGGATCCTATTACCAGTCAGTGTCCATCAAAGGCTGTGCAAACTCTTCTATCACAGGAAGCTATCGAGCCTATTAACCAGCCTTCTCCGGGCTTTCACTTCAGACTTTTTGTCGTCTCCAAAAAAACTGGGAACTGGCATCCTGTGATCAATCTGTCCTGCCTCAACCAATTTTTTTTATCTTCCCTACTTTATCGTGGAATCTTTTTTCACACTTTGGTAGGCGTTTTTATCCAAGTCTGTGGATGACAAAGGTAGACATTTGAAATGCTTATTTCCATATTCCTATTTTTAATCAGTTTCGATGCTACCTTCAGTTTGTCCAGTATGGGGTTGTTTATCAGTTTTGCACCTTCCCTATTGGGCTTGATTCAGCACCATATGTTTTTTCTTGGGTGGTCAAAGCCTTTGTCAAACTTATGCATTCTCTAGTGGTTGCACTTCCACCACTACAAAGATGACTGGCTCCTGTTAGCTCATTCCAAACTGTAGCCTTCTCAACACACTCGTTTGCTATTGACAGAAGCAGCTCGTATTGGCTGGATTCTCAAGTTTGAGAAGTCTTTCTTGATGCGGAGCTAATATTTTATCCACTTATGTGTGTTTTCTCCACATCATCTCTATCACTTTTGGAGACTTGAACTTGTATGGACGCCTTTATCCCTTTGAGTTGGACTCGTGTTCTTTTCAGTGGACATTGCACAACCAATATAATATTGCTCAGAATCTCTTAAACGCCCCAATTACCCCTCCTTCTTCCCTTACAGATGATTATCATTGGTGGTTAAACAAGGACAATACGATGATGGCATACTACTTCCTCTTCCTCTTCTGGATTTGCAACTATTCAGAGATGCCTCTCTCTACAGTTGGGGTGTGTGGGTCAATTAGTGGATGGCTTACAGTCAATGGTCTAAGAGTGAAATGTCGTACAATATCAACATCGTGGAGTTTCTGGCAGTATGATGTGTTTTGGGTGATTTTCTTCATATTGTATGGAACCAACTCGTCACGATCCAATCTGACAATTCCATGGTTGTAACCCATACGAATGACCAAGGTGGAACCCATTCCATTTGTGATTGAACATTAGAACTGCTTTATTGGGCCCACTTGCTATGGATATGTCTCCTTGTATGTCATCTTCTGGGTGCTTTCAACCTCGTGGCCGATCATCTTTCCCAACCCAATCAGATTTATCCCAAGAAGTGTTTCCTAAACTTTTATGTTTTCTGGTGGTTCTGCAATTGGTGGAGTACTCCTCATCTGGGTGCTTTTGCCACTTTTCTCAACACCAAGTTACCTCTTTCTTTGGTCTCCATTTCCTCATCCCCAGGCTCCGGCAGTGGATGCTTTCAGTCAGGATTGTAACTGTTAACTTTATGTATAATCTCCCACCCAACTCCTTCCCAGAATTATTTCATTCATCCATTCCACTATGCATCAGGTCCTTCTGATTTCTCCAAACTAGCATCCTAATACCTCTTGCTCTCAATCCCTCCCTCCTCAGTCAATCTTGGTTACTGGTACTTCTTCCCACTCCTCACACCCTTCGACTTCACGTTTGTCATTTATACAGTCTATTGTGAGGAGGTCTGGTTTGTTGGTGTGTGTCACTTCCCTTTTAGCATGGATCATTTACCCTTTTTCCCTTGCAGTCTATCAACATAAATGGAACGTCTTTCACTGTTGACATTTGAGTCGAGGATTTACCCCTTCTCGGCACACTGTTCCTCTTCTTACGGATTTCATCACCTGGCTATTCGACCATGGGTCTTCTGTCTGTTCCACAGTTGGTTATAGAGTAGCCCTATCCAACAACTTTCATTTTTCCAAGTACTGTTTCGTATTTTCTTCTTCTACTGTCTCCCTTTTATTGCGTTCTTTTTGGATTCGTCGACCTTCTCGTTACTTGGTTCTTTTGGATTGGAATATCAATATTATTCTTTACTGGCTTACACTCCCTCTGACTGAACATTTATCCTTATGTCCCCTGTATTACCTATACCTTATGGATTATTTACTACTCAATTAAGCCTGCAGGCATCGTCAGTCTGATATCTTTGCCATTGTCATTTCATGTACTTTGTTCCATTTGACATATGATCTCTTTTATCTGGATCAGTCTTTCCTACCCAAAACTTAAGCAGCTCGGGAGAAACTTTATTCACTTTCGCTGATTTCTCTTCCATTTATTTCACATCTTTATTCTCGATCCGATCCTGATAGGCTTCTATGTCCCATTCATGCTCTTTGTTAATACATTTCTCGAACAACCTCCTTCCATGGTTTCTATTTTTGCCTTTTCATTCCGTGGCAACTTTCCTCTGTACGTGACATTTCTTCTTCTACCCTTACAAGTTGATTTCGTCAACTTATTAAAGCGACATATTCTTCCCTGTCTCATTCATCCCACAATCTATTCCAGGTGTCATCAAATCCGATCAGACATCTTATATTTTCCTTAGTGTCTCATCTACATTGTTAATTGGAGGAAATTCTTCAGTCAAGCATATGGACTACACCTCATACGTTCATCTCTCGCTTCCTGCATTGCGTGGTTGTTTCTTCCTTGTCAAAGTATCACCTTCTGCCTGTCGTCATTATCCAAACATCATCGCATCTGTGACTTGATAAGTTATCTTTTCTATATCTTATTTTTTGTTATAGTGGCATGTCTCTTGTAGGTCTAGGATCCCGCTCAGTGGCGAGGATTGCCTATCAAGGTATACTACCTATTTTTCAACTTCTGCACTGTACAGCAATCAATTTGTCATACTGGGGTGTATTATCTCCCATGTTGTGACTCTGTCGCTCCATATCTGTGTGGTGGGTCCCATGGATTGACGTTGTGAGGTCCTAAATTGTATCATCTTGCAGAGTGTGGTTACATTGGTCATTTTACTGGTGACACCTGTGCTACTACCTTTGTGCAGTTTTATTTTGTATTGAATGTCACATGAAAGTTGTCTCAAGGCAGTGGCTGATGCCAAAGATTTCAGTATATACCCATGGCCAATAACACATACTGCTGAGATGGGTTGTTCCACAAGAGTGATATTAGGTTTTCCTAATGATTCATTGCTTCATTAATATGCCCGTCCTAGACCATACTAACCCATGGACTTACATGGGTGAAGGATAAGGGGATAGCTACCCATGTCTGCCATCCCTTTGATTGAATAAATTGGGAGAAGTCTGCTTTGTAAAATAGGGATTTCATGGGCAACCATTGCACTGTCTCCAGTGTCAGCATTTTTCTGGACTCTCCAATGCATTTTGTTCCCCCTTGTTATTCTACTGAGGTATGAGAGTTTCGCCACTATTATTTACGAGCTGGTGGACTATGGAGGAGTCCTTCTGAATATGATTATTTCACTTTAATAGAGAGTAGGACAGTTATATCCTGGTGGTGTAGATGGCATTTGATCCTCATATCAGGCGCTCTACCTCCCAGAGGGTGAGGTTTTATATATATTTTATAAAGGTGATAAACTGCCACATGGTGGGACTCAGTGTTTGACACTGTGCTTCAACTTCTGTGCAATCCTATTTGGTGGATGATGTTGCACATAATTCACAAATATGCTCCATCTCCTTGCAGTGACTCCTGGAGGTTGATGCAAAGCCAAACTTTTGTGCAGCTCTATCTAATGTGAGGTTGCATATCTTTTACAGAGGCTACTTCCATATGGTGGGATCTGGAGGTTGATGTTGTATTCCAGCTTCTGTGTG
Organism: Limulus polyphemus; assembly: GCF_000517525.1. NCBI lineage: Eukaryota > Metazoa > Arthropoda > Merostomata > Xiphosura > Limulidae > Limulus > Limulus polyphemus. Next base: position 72,797 of record NW_013670154.1, on the reverse strand, counting down.
GTGCTATTCAGTGGATGATGTTGCTTTCATGTAGGTCTGTCACATTAAGGTTCACTCCATTGTTTGGGATTCCTCGTTCTACCACCATCTGCATGTTGGTTTCCAGCGAGTGTTTTTGGATTGGAGATGGATTAATGAACAAAAATTTTCAAATGCGTTGGCCATACTTCCTTAATCTACCTCATGTTAGGAGTTTTGCCTCATGATTTCTACCTCTGTGCAGTGAGTCGCAGAGGTTGATGTTGCGTGCACATGCACTCGAGCTTCTGTGTTGTCCTATATGGAGGATAATGTTTCACGGGGGGATGGTTATCCATTTAGTGTTCCACCTCCAGGAAATTTACTACCTGAGGCTGACGTTACATATTGCAAATCCAGTCTGATTTGGTTTGGTTGTGATATGAACAACGACACTGTCATTCGGAGGTCGAGTTCCCAGATGACTGTTTATGGTTGTGGATTTGCACACATGTGGCCGTTTTATAGATCAGTTTGATAAGTATTTCCTTCCATTCTTTTCAACTTAATGTGAAGATGGTGTGAACCCTTCTTCTACCATGAACCAGACGATGTATGGCCAATGCTGCTTGGTTTTGGACTGGAGTTGGCAGGCCATGTATGTTCAAATGCACCTTAGCTATTTTACACCATGGGGTACATATTTTTAGTTTTACCAACATTTTCATATTCTGGTACTTTGTGAGATTTAGGTTCAAACCCATACAATGTTTTTCGGATGTACACATCCTACTTTCCACCCTTGTATATGACATCTATTTCTACACGAGGCGAAGAGTATACCTAGTACAGAAGTGATCTTTCACGTGTTCCTCTCCCAATGGGGGTCACACTTCTGGGATGTTATTCATATGTTTTTTTAAAGATACATGTATATATCCCACGCACAGGTCCTTCCTTTTTTCAGTGTGAGATTCTAGCTGTACATGTGAAAGGAGGTAAGATAACATATTGGAAGTTATTATTTTCTTACACTGAAAATATATTTCCTATAGGTACTTACCCCCTCTCACATTTCCCAACCTTCTTCTCCACTTAAAACTGGTGCTTCCTTTCTGCCTAATCTCGAATAGAGAGAGTCACACGCATCACGAGGGTGTGTCACGTTCCTATTGGTGGAGGGTTGTCGTATGATGATTTATATTCGAAGATGCAGTGAATCATATTAATATTGGGGTAAGTGGGAAGAGAAGGCTTGTGGCACGGAAAACATTTTTGCATATAGAGGACAGCACTGAACAAGAATAGCTGTACGTGGAAGTGAGTAACTGTCAGAAATATATTTTCAGTGTAGGAAAATAACTTTATGAAATTTTAGCATGTTCAGTTCGTCAGAAATGAGCGTGTTTGTGTACTGTTTAAGGGAGCATTAGGAGAGAGAGTTTGTTAAGTTTCACAAATTGAACCTGTTCCATTGGGCAGTAAATTTAATGTTAAGGTGATCAATCAGATTAATAAGGTAATTGTAGTCCAGCCAGGAGAGATGGTTTTACAGATTGGAAGTCACAGAAGTAAGCTGTATAGTTAGTTGCCTTTTATTATGATATTTTATCTTCAATTCTTTGTTCAGGAGCCAGCACTGACGTGAATGGTACGCAGGAGATCTTTTTAAGTAACAGTTATTTTGAAGTCTGTAAATTAAGAAGTAATTTTCAATTGTTTGCAGCTGGTTAAGAATAATATGGCAAGAAATATTTTTACATGTATAGTCAAGTTTTTCATAAGTGTGGAATAGGTGTAGAATCTCATTTCTCTACGGCCGTGTTCCGATTTTTGCTATGAGGGTATTAAATAGAAAAAATCTAATTGAAAATAAGAGAATCACTGTGAGAGAAAAAACAAAAACAAAAATGTTTAATATGTATACATTAAGGAATTTACACATCCTATCACCAGCAATGTAAAATATTTACATACAATATATATATCAATACTAGTACAAGCTTTAATATGGAAAAAGATGTATATAGAGGAGAAGAAATTAGTTAAATTGAAAGAGGTTAAGAGTACAACTTAATTAAATGAATATATCACAACAAGGAGGGCTGGAAGGAACTGTCATTATTTAGGTTGGGGTGTTCATTTGAGAAACCTAGATTTTCTTTGATCAATAGGTCATGGTTGATAATTTTGAAGTTCTCGATAGAAAAGGGTTTTTGATAGTAATGGGAATGGGGAATCACTTTTATTTAGAGGTTGTTGATAAATTAATTTTTGAATTTATACATATTCATAGATAATTTAATTTTAATTATCATTTTGTTTAATTTTAGGCCTTGAAATTTAGCAATGAAAATTATTTTGGATTTTTGAAAATTATCTGAAGAATAAAAGTTAGAGTGGGAAGCTTACTTACAAACTATCTTTTGTCTTCAATGTGTATGTTGTATACACACTCCTGAAATGGGAGACTCGCGTTAAAGTTTAACACAAACATACAAAGGGGGTGCCATCTTAGTTATTTTGTTGTTTCTTGATGAAGATTGTTAGAAAAATACATACAAGAGTAGTAGTAAACTACCTGTTTAAAAGAGGACAACCTTATCGTTATCTTTAAGAACAGTATGTGTTAGTAGATCACTTGTTGATATATTCAACACAAATTTGGTGTATTGTAAATAACTTTTCCTACGTAAATATCAGTACCAGTGTTATTAGTAGTACTGTTACAAACGTGTACTACATAAACATCAGTCCCTGTGTTATCAGTAGTATTGTTACCAACATGTTCTACATGAATCTCTATTTGAGTTTTTGTTTGGGAAATATAATAAGTAAAAGTTTCTCTAAGCTTGTTGAACATCTTTTTCATTTTAATTGTACACTAAATCAGAAACATGGACTAATTTGAAGGAGAAAAACGTGTTTTTTAATGTATATAACATTTTTATTCTGTATGAGAATAAGAGCATAGGAAATTTCTTCAATGTCGTATTGTACAGCTGAAACCAACTTACCTATAGTAGAACATTATTCTGATTTAGATGAAGAAGCGCTCTTTGTAAAAACTGAGATTATATGTAGAATACTCCTAAAGAAGCTGTAGCCAACTTACCTATAGTAGAACATTATTCTGATTTAGATGAAGAAGCGCTCTTTGTAAAAACTGAGATTATATGTAGAATACTCCTAAAGAAGCTGTAGAGCAAATCTTTGAGTAACTATAGTATTTTGTAATGAAACAGTTGTTGATTATGTCATCATTACGAGTTCTGTTACCTTGCGAGTTAGAAGGGATATTAAATTAATACATCTTTCTTATGGATTTCTACCACTACTTTACGTAATAAAATTGTACATTATTTAATTACGTTTTTCCTTAACTTTGTACTTAAGGTTGACTACACACTGTAGTAACTGGATTTTATGAGTCTTTATTCAGTTTTTGTTATTTTATATTGGTAAACAGTAAAGGTGTAGAAGAATTTTTAGAGCGATATATGATATATCCATCTTTTATTATAGTCCTTCCTGACACCAAACTCTCTGCAACTGTTATTCACAGTTTAAACATTGCTATAGATTAATAAGTTTTTCGTAACAACATTATTCATGCTGTACCAGAATGTACATTAGTTTGCTTAAAAAGACCAAGAAAATGGTGACAACCAATATAAGTAATATCTTCATTACGATAGGATGCAGTAGATTAGACAGGAACTTTTTCTTAAAGACAGAAGAGTGTAAAAATTATACATTTATGGATTAGTTTTTTTCAGACTTGGAAGAACCAAAAATTCTTGGTAGTAATGGGTGGAATATCATAACCAGTACACAGTAAATTTATAATTGGATCATTGTTTACAAAGTCATTTGGTTATGTACAGAAAGTACATTGTTTAAATAATGTTGTGGTATTTATTTTTTAAACTTTAATTGCATTTTTTTTTATAAAACTGGTAAACTTTATTTCTGCAACTTAAAACTTTGAAAATTTATTATGAAGAAAAACGGTAAGCATATGAATAGACTAGTTTATTAACTACACTTGTACACAACATTACATGACAAATATTTATTATCCTAATAACCCTCACTTATAAATACTAGTCACCCATCTAAAAAAAAGACTAAGGTTTCAATAATACACCAGACTATTAGTATTTGATATATTAGTTCATTTTTAGAAGGAATCTCTCAATCTTTCACAACATATGTAATGAAGTAGGATTTATGAAACAGTTTAAAAATTACCATTGGTTTTTCATTCCCGATTGTCATTATATAAAAGAATGTTTAGTTTAGATATTATTGATTCATTTATTTTGTGAGTGATTATTTTATTATTGTTTAGTTTTAAAAGAGTTAAAAGCAGACAATTGTAGGAAGTTATGTTTATAATTCATTGATGTTGAGACAATATATAACGTAACACATTGAGAATATAGAGATTTATAGAAGGCGGGCAGACAATGAAGTGATAAACAAATAGTGTGAGAAAAGCGGAAACAGCAGACAGAATAGCAGAAGAGTGTTAAGTTAGGGGAAAGTAAAAGTTCGGCGTGAAGTTAACTACCATAGTAGTGATAGGCCTAACGTTTAATATGTTATAGTAAGACTAACAGTGAAAAAGGAAATAAGAACAATAATCGTGGTTCTAATGTAATTAAATCAGCCTGTGTGCACTTTGACAAAAGGAACGGAGGATATTTTGAAGAAAGAAGACGAAACGTTTATGGTAAATCGCGCCACAACTGTGAGTCACACATTGAATACAAGTGCGATAGTAATAGAGAAGATAGTTCGGCTTGTCAACTGAAATTCTAAAGTAATTGGATAGGCCTAAGTGGATATTTGAAAATAAGAAGAAAACTACATATATAGTATTTATGACATGTCCATAATATCTATAGTGTTGAAGAATTTCTACGTTAACTTGTTCTGGACATATGTATTATTTTTAAAACAAGTAAAGTGCGTGCCGTTTATTCATTGTTGAATTTATCGTTAACATGTCACAGACACCTATTGTAGAAGAATCCTAAGCCCAACAACAACAGTATGTATTTATACTATAAAGTATAAATAAAAGCCCTTTATTTTGACAATTCGCGAAAGAATATTTCAAATTGTAGCACTGATAAACCCTATGGTAGGTCGTCAGTAAACTATCTTACTCGCTATAGAGCAAATGGATCCTTCCGCTGATTTGTGCTGAAACAAAATTATCCCCTTTAAAATTATTTTACTGAATTTTATGTTGTAGGGAGAAGTTCATAATATAAACCATAGAAATTGGTGTTGATCGGTCACACAAACTTTTTTAATGCTTCTCCGAGATATATTCATGTGTATAGTTAAGACTTTTTTCAGTAGCATAATCACAATTGTTATTGGGACACATTAGCACCGAAGCAATTTAATTGTGCATCTTTAAATTTGTCTTAAGTTTCATTAATATAGGTTAGTGATACTTTTATTTTATGATTTTATTCGACATTTGTTGAGTACCCATTTTCCTAATGCTGGTTTAGGCAGTATAATGCGCAAATAAACAATATTGAAGAATACCAGTGTAAAAAGATACCACTCCCTGGGTTTGATGTATAATTTGTTTTAGATATCTAGTGGTTTTAAATAACAAATGTGTTTTTTGGTGTGATGTTCATAAGAACAAAAAAACATTAAGAGCTTCTTTGCTATTAGTCTATCCATAGTTGAAATATCATGATAACTCTTGTTGATTAGGAAGAATTGGTTAGACAATACAATTTTGTTTAAAACAAAGTTTTAAATGTGAATCGTTAAATGTTCCATAACAGCAGCTCTGCCGTTTCTAGAAGGACATTTGTGTAATGATGCATGAAATAATATCTATTCTAAAACATTTGTGTAACATTGCACAAAATAAAATATACTCTATCGTTTCTAGAAGAGCAATTGTACAGTGTTGCAAATAATATAATCTACTGTCGTTCATAGATGTCAGGTTTTTATTGGGCTGCGGAGTCTGTACAGTAGGTGTCTGACCTGTTGGGGATAAATTTAGATAATAGATGGACAGCACATAATACGTTTGTTTTAAATATATTCAAAACAAGTCTAACATACGTACAAAAAATTAGTTACAAAATTTGGTTATTACAGTTGTATCCAGAGGTTTAAGTAATTCTTTTTCAAGTTAAAGTCCCCACAGGCTAGTTCAGTTACTTTAGAACCCAACTGACAAGACGAATTTCTTCTCTCCTTTGTTATCACAATACAATCAGTGATAAATTCACTTACACTTCCCCACTGGTTAACACAGTTGTATCCAGCTCTTTAAATAATTCTCTTTCACGTCAATGTCCACAAAGGTTTGTTCACTTATTTTAGAACACAACTTACAAGACATTGTTTTCTCTATCTCTGCTATTACAATACAAGCTGTGATACTTTACTTGGAAATCAACAGTTACAGCTAAACTGATAGTCAAGAAGTGTTATTATTTAGTGATTCAATATTTAATGATTGCTTAGTTTCATAACAAGTGTTGAAAGTTAATTATTATAAAAAACATAGTGTAACCAATTATGTAGCGAAACTTATCATGAGTCGTACATGTGTATGCAGTTTAATTGTTGTATTAAGTTATTGTAATATTGCTTCCAGGTGTTCTTGTTATGTGTAACATTACTGATACCAGAGGGCCTTATTTCCTGTTGTGTCATAAATACGTGCAGATACAGAGAGTAAGAAAATGATTTAGTGAAAGGAAAGTTAAGGTGGTGAAAGTAAAAGAAAGTGAAGTGGAACTTAAGTGTTGTATATCCAACACTAGCAGAACATTTGTATAGTGATGCATAAAATAAAATCTACTGTTATGGAAACTAAGTAATTACTAAATATTAAAATCACTAAATTAAATAAATTAAACTGAACAGTCTTGTATATCCAATAATAAGCTCCTCTTTAAGAATATGTAAAATATATTTTTCATACTATATACAAGACTGTTTTTAATTCGAACACAAAATCTCCTCGTATAGTTTGCACCAACATTTGCAGCTCCTTTGTTGGACTCTCATCATATAAGGCATCTGGTATGATTCACTTTGACTGTATCCCTGGTCGTCGTCTTGATTCTATGTTTCTCGAGGTCTGTTTTGCCTGATCCATCTGTGAAGACGTGTACTGGCACAGTCGTTCCTGTAGGTATTTTTTTCTGCTTGCTAGTCAATTTTTCACTTAAGTTGGCGTCCTTGTACGTCTCATCTCTACCGAGTGGTCTTGGGTCTTGAAGGCTTTTATCTTCTATAACAACGTCACCGTCTTCCGTTTCTGCATCTATGACAGCCACATCTGCTATGTCCATCTGTGCCTCAATAGCTGCAACTGTTAATCTTCTTCCCTCTCAAAGTATCTCTTCAACAGATTGGCATGGTAGATCTTGGTCTTCCAGTCTACTTTCACTTTATAGACTGTTCTGTTTATAACTTCCTGCACCTTAAAAGGACGTTTCCACTGCAGGGCGAGTTTGTTGTCAGTGAGTAGCAGAAGCGAGAATTACCGTCCGATAGGAACGTTAATCCTTGGCCTTCGTCATAGAAGTGCTCCTGATCGCCTTTGATGTATTTAGCTTCCACTAGTAGAACTGCTTTTATAGATCTGGTACAGTACTCCTTTCCGACTCTATTTTGCATGTCTTTTCCCTTTGTCTCGGGCACTGTTCCAAAGTGTCTGCAGTGACAGGTCTTTCTTCTGTACTTTCTTCACTTACAATCACGATGTCATTTTCTAGACTTGAAGGGGCTTGATGAGCTGCTTGCTCTTCTTACCTTCAGATCTTGTGGTGCCTGCAGATGCCTTAGTCTTCTTTCTGTCTAGTTCCTCGAAACTTCTAGTACCTGGTATGTTTCTAATCACAAAGTAGTAGATTGGTGCCTTCATAAACATGGCTTCAAGGTTTCCCACGTGGTATGGGGTATCTACCTTTATTTTTGCTATAGGAAGTTCTCACTCTCCCATCGCCCAGCACAGACAGATGTACATTACCCGTCATCTGATTAGATACTCGACTGGTTTTCACTGCAGCAACTAGTGTCTCATAGTTCTTACACTGTTGATCCATTTGCTAACTTTAGCTGACTATCAGTTACATTGTTTAATCAAGGAAATAGCAGTTTCTTCTCGTGGTGAATCTGACAGGTTGTCTCTATTCTGTTTTTCTAGCAGCAGCATGGTAATAGTCACTTATTGTTTCTTGCAGCATCATTCAATTGCTTTGTGGAAATTTCTGCTGTTGCCAGTTGGTTACAGACTTGCAATCATTCGCAATGTGCCTCATGTTATAACAAAAATTATATCTCTTTTTTCCTTTTGTTCGTTGAGTTTCTCACCTTTGATGGCATTCTGTTTTAGTTCAGCCACCCTTGGTTTCAACTTTAACTGGTTATTTTTGGAGTTGCTAGTTATACTTTCTCTATGGACTTCCATATACTGTTCTGCCAGCTTGATCAAATCTCCTTTAGGAAGAATGACATGTCACTTGAGCACGTGATCATGTTAGTAGATTTACCAGTCATTCAACACTATTTTCACACTTGGCCATGTCAGTCTACCTTGTGAAGTATTGCCGTAGACGTGCCACATACTGAAGCGTTAAGTTTGACTTCTCAGCAAGTTCATAGCCACTTTTCACTTGTCATAGACCATGGCATCTTCTGACTTTGGGGGGGGGGGATCTTTATCTCTACAAGAAAGCATCCACTGGGTTGGCTGGCAATGCCATTCATTTTAATGTCCTTCTTTTTTTTGTTAAGTGAGCTTTGTTATCTTAATTTCTGCCGTTATTCCCTTTATTTGCAGTCTCTTCTCTCTCCATTTCTTATTTTTCCATTAGTATTCTTATTCTTTTTTCAGTCGTCTCTTTGCCTATGCTCTCTGTAGGTCTTGTTGTTTATCAAATTTTCACAGATCAGCATTTTTAAACCAAAGTCACTCTCTATCTATTTATCAAAATTAGCCAACATGGTTACATAGTGCAATTGTAAGTTGCGAGTATATAGGCCTACTTCAGCTGTCGTTTATCACTGTATAATCCTGGCTGGCTCGCCAATGTCATGTTTGTATTGGACTGCGGATTCTTTACAGAAGGTGTCTGATTTGTAAGCGACAAATTTCAACAATAAACAGATAAAACACAATCCACTCATTTTAAAATGATATATTCAAAACAAGTAAAATGTATGTATAAAGCAGTTTTGTTACACTATTGTTCCACAGTTAAAACAGAGCTTTAAGTTATTCTCTTTCATGTCAAAGTCCACACAGGTTTGTTCACTTACTTTAGACACAGTTGACAAGCCAGAATATTCTTCTCTATATGTTATTGAAATTCTCCTGAAGAAGAATAGTGAATTATTCAGAAGTTCTCGATTATCAGGATTTGTTATTACAATATAATCAGCGATAAATTCACTTACGTTACCGTGTGGGTCACCAAAGGTATATCCAGGGTTATAAATAATAGTCTTCTTTTTGTCAAAAGACAAATAGGCTGGTTCAGTTACTTTAGAATCCTATTGACAAAACGAATTGTTTCTTTTCTCTTCTGTTGTCGCAATACAATCAATGATAAATTCACTTTATCATTGAGTTGTATCCAGTGCTTTAACTAATTCTCTTTCTCGTGAAAAGTTTACACGTTTGTTAGAACACAATTGATAAGATTAATTATTCTGTTATTACAGGCTGTGATACTAATTTTAAAAATTGCCTGTTTTGGTTATATAGACAATCAAGTAGTTTAACTCAACTTTTTTTTCATTTTACTGACTTACTTTCTCTCTCTCTCTCTCTCTCTCTTTGTATCTGCACGTACTTATAACACGCGACAGAAAAATCTAGAAATATCTAGCAACAACGATATTACACATAACAAGAAAAACGTAGAAGCCTCGAGTAAGATGATGTGAATAATATTACAAAAAATCTAGTACAACAAATAAACTACATTCACAACGTACACTCTTACAGTTACGTAACGAAACTTCTCATAACTATCGCCTTTAAAATAATTAACTTTTAACACTTATGAAAACTAAATAATCATTTAATCACTATATGATAACACTTAAACTTAAGTCTTCTATATACCAACGCTAGCAGGTTATTTATATAGTGTTGTATAAAATAAAATCTACTGTATCGTTTCTAGAAGAATATTTATGTAATTTTGCACGAAATAGAATCTACCTCGTAAATGGCTTGGCCCAAAGATCATGAGAAAAATGTGTACGTAATATTAATGATAACTCCTACATAGGAGCTTTGGACAAAGTTGTTTTCTCCCTAAAATTCTTGAAGATCACGTACCATCGCCTTTTTGCAATACATTTATTGGGCATTATGATGGAACAAATGGTAAGTTTTCGTTATCTAAATATTCCTTAAACAGTTCACGTAAGCATAAAAAACTGTTACTGGAGCTAAGTTGAGCATATACACTAAATAGCTGCTGTTATGGAACAAATTGGAAATTGTTTTTCACCCAACCACCTCATATTTTCTTATGCTACAAGCAGTATTTTAATAAAACTTTAAAATCCTGACAAATCAAGAAGCTCCTAATATTTCAGAAGGAAGTAATTTGTACTTTTTGGACGTTGGACTCTGACAATTATACATCAAACACACGCTCATTAGGCTGCGTTTTGATATTCTTCACGTTATGC
>NW_013670154.1:56336-61123 GCF_000517525.1 Limulus polyphemus | reverse complement strand
ATTGGGCATTATGATGGAACAAATGGTAAGTTTTCGTTATCTAAATATTCCTTAAACAGTTCACGTAAGCATAAAAAACTGTTACTGGAGCTAAGTTGAGCATATACACTAAATAGCTGCTGTTATGGAACAAATTGGAAATTGTTTTTCACCCCACATCTCATATTTTAATAAAACTTTAAAATCCTGACAAATCAAGAAGCTCCTAATATTTCAGAAAGAAGTAATTTGTGCTTTTTGGACGTTGGACTCCGACAATTATACATCAAACACACGCTCATTAGGCTGCGTTTTGATATTGTTTACGTTATGCTGCATCCAACACTATTGCCTTCCTTAATTGTAGTAAGGAATAACACTGTGATGAAAATGTCCCTAATGTTTCTTCACCACATATTTGTCTGTCAAAAATTACTTCATGACATTTTTATCATGAAAAGTCAAATGCGGATATTTCCAAGTTTGAAGGAACGTTGGCTTAAATTAAGTTATATTGTGGCAAGTGTACAGTACCTTTTACGTTGAAAATTAACAACACAATATCCCCAAACATGCACTTGTCTGAGTATTTCCTCACCCCCTATTATATTTGCACTTTTAATATAGACGTAGCTGGTGCCGTTACATTTTATATCTTAATAAATGAGATTATCATCCATTAATACTTTAAAAGCTCAAACATGTCTCGATAGCTACTTATTCCTCCTCCTGCAACATAGAATATACAACTGTTACCACTAGTTCAACCAATTATCGATTTTTTTTCAGTTTTCACAGATATGTTTCTTAATTTGTCTCCCATTAAAAAAAATCTAAACAAAATCAAACATTCTTGTTTTTTTACTTCGTATCTTAAAGTAATAGTTTGTGTTTAGAATAAAATACAGTTAACATAATTCGTATAATAAAAGTCAAAATACCTAATATGTGTATAACTTGAAGTTTATAATCTGGTATGAAATATACTACCTGTAGAAACTTGCAATAGAGTTAAGTATTGTTGTTTTCCTTTGAATGTACAAAAGTGACATGAAAGATTCACATTATAATGTGGAAAAGCATCAGTTGTTTGTTTCAGAGTGGTTTTATCTGCTCGTAGAGCTCGTTAGTAACAAACTGATGAACTAAAAGAAAGGTAGCTAGTTAGCAGCCACAACTTCAGCAATGAACGAGTGATTGAGGATAAACAAAAATTGTACCCAGTTCTTTCACGTTGAAACTGTTTTGTAAGTGCTTTCTGCTATTAAAACTAATTCATAAGGCTCACCCTCAAACGAAAGTTATACAACTGTCATTTAAGTCTTAATAAAGAATATACAGTTGGAGAATTTCTACCTACCCGATAGTAAGAGAGCAGGTTAAAGAGAGGGTAATCTTTGTCCAAAGCTATTAAATGTTTTCGGTTATAATCGGTAGAGAAGTAACTGATTCAACACTTAAATGACACCGCAACAATCGGTAGAAAAGATTACTAGTTCCCCGTTTATGAGTTGGGCAAATCGTATTGCAATTTCACTGAATTTCGAAGGAGCTAGCTAAAGAATTAAAGTTACTTACTCAAATGGTTGTAACACTTCAGTATAAAATATTAGCTGAATTTAACCTTCCTCTGGGTAGGAGCAAATAATATAATTATTATTAATTTTTTTTTTGATATTCGTGTTCTGCTTAACCTTCGTTTTTGTTTTTTTAATGGTCTAAATGTAATTTATTGTGTCTTCTTTGACGTCATCCATAAGTTTAACTCGTAAAAGATGACCAAAAAATTGTATAAATTAATGTTATAATATAAATACAAGATTTTAAAAATACATCAACTGTCACATATCGGGAACTTATTTAAATGCATGGAAATGAAAACAATCCCTAATAGTTAAAAGAATGCACATTTGAAACAAACTAAAATCCTTGTACAAGTTTGTAATATAATATTTGACACATTTACTTATCCTCTTCTAAAATAAATATATTATTAATAATTTAGTATTATTGCGTTGTTGTTTTTAAAGATACTTTAATACAATCTTTCAACAAATCTAAGATAAACAAATGTTTAACTTTTCATTATTGTAAAATAAAAAAACAAGTATAATGCAGTTCTTCCCAATTATTAAATTTCAAATAAACTAACCAGAAAGAACTGTTTAAAGTTCCCATGTTTAAAGATCTGTGGTTCTTTAACACCTCCCAAAATAATAATTAGCTATTTAAACATGGGCATGCCCTAAAACAACACCCGTTAACTTTTTTTTTCTTCCTTCATTAACTCCCTTATAGAGGGTAGGGGGATGTACAAGAAACAGTACAGAAAAACATAAATATGATGTAAAATAAAACTTGATTACTTCAAAAAGAATAATAAAAGTAACAATAGAAATTCGGCACTTATGTAAACAATTCAAACCATAATAATTTATTACAACTTTTAAATTACAAGAAATTAGTGTTACGTATCTGCTTGTTTGATAATTTCCGGTAAAAATTCTTTCCGAGAAACTTCAGCGATACATGACCCTTATTGATTAGAACTAGTTTATTCTTTCTCGATACAAACTTTGTAATACACTTAATTTCCACAGTCATTTTAATTTAACTACTTTTATAAACACACGCAATAATTCACAGCGATTCACATACTTTACTTACGGTGCCTACTGTTAGCTTTACTCAATAATCTATCTTTTCGATCCAACTGCATATCTATATCGCTGGCTTTTATTTGCCGGGCTTATATACTAAAAAAGAGGGCGCCTCGAACCAACTAGCTGCCAGGAAAATTATTGATATTTCTAGAAACTCCAGCGCGCATGCTCCCAGCGTCGCGTGAATTCCGCTCTCGTAACAGTAGATTAAGCCTTTTTTCTGTACCCAACAATGTACGTATTTCAGATTTCCGCTTTCTGCGCGAAGGCTCGTCTAGCCGGTTGTCTGTGTCCATAATCAAAGTAGTTCCGTGAGAGTTTTAGGACGTATGGAATAGTCCTCATCACCATATTGTATAGTAGTATTTTTCATACTATCCAACTATTGAATCCTCCAACGCAGACACAGACTCGTAAACGTATGTCGTCTCTTCAGTAGTTGTTCTAGAATAATCGATCATTACATCTCTCTTCAGAACAGTCGCCAAAACATCCGCTGGTCCCTCGAGAGGGGCGGCCGGTTGTTTAGATATGTCCATACAAAAGCGAACCACATTACCCTGGACATGATATCTGTAACACCAAAGTAGTGGGCACTCGTGATATAAATGATTCTCACTAAATCATTATTTCCAGATACGACGTTGTTCATTGTTTCACACGAACAAACACCGACCTAACCAGTGGGTCAAAGAGCTTCATTACATAAGAAGTTAGTGTTTGTAAACACCACATGAACGTGTATCAAGGTAAACACAATTTTCTCGTTTTCACACAATTGGCTGCTTTTTTTCTTCTTTTTTAAATCACATTCAAATTATTGTAACTTATCCAACAAAATATGATCAATAATGTATTCAGCTAACCCCAAAAACAAAAGTGTAAGAACAATGATGAAAAACACCATGTGGGGAGCCACATAGCTGTCACCTAATTGTCAAGCTATTATAAGAACTAAATCTGCGTCCGATACTAAAACCAAAGTCATTTCACACTCACCTATACGAGGTATCGCAGAAGAAATAAATACCGGTTCATTTTGCGAATACGTAGCATGCAACATATCAGTATCACAAACAGTAGCTGTATCTGTAACTACAGTACGTTTCATAATACCAATAACATCATCACCGTTCGACGGCTCTCCCAGCAGAGAGCTTTAGTAAAACACGTCGTTCACTCTGATGTGAAGTCCGAAAAGTAAACTATGCTGTATACGATATAACTTTTAAAAAAAAATACACGCTTCTATAACATTAATTGCAGGAAGTACGGTTATTTTTTTACTTTTTTTGCGAGTTATGGAGACGCCATCAGCAGATGATACGCCCCCAATTTCCCTGATCTGATCTAGTTGAACTAGATACATTCATGAAGGAGAAGTTAATAGTTACATATACATACATTTTTTTTATTATTATTATTGTACTTTTTTGTGTTGTTGTTGTAGTTAATTGTGTTACACTAAAAATCCTACAAGGTCATGTTACTGGAATAATACTTAAGGAAAAGTTTACATAGTTCGTTCTTCTCGACTGGGGGCGACTCCAGCCATTGGAGACAAGGACAAAAAAAAAGTAGCCCTATTAGTAAAAAGAAAAGGACATTAAATTTTTATGTTATTTGTTATAACGAAGTTGTATATTGCGGGATAGAGACAATTAGTAGTTAGAGAGAGGTAGGTAAAAGGGACTTTTATGTTACCCATCTGTCGTTTTATGGATGCTCGATCTCTTTGGTAATATTTACATTCCATGAAAGTGTTCTGGGTCTTCAAAATTTGAACAATGGCTGCATTCACCATTTGGATGTACTTTTATTTTGTACAGATGTCTATTTAGACCTGTGTAATTAAAACGGAGGCGTGTGATAACTACTTCTTGGTGTCTGTTCGTACATTCATATTTGATGTGTGAAGAAACAGGAACAATTTTCTTGTAGATATTAGTAACTTGCACTGAATTCCATCTACTCTGCCAGGAATCTAAAATATATTGATAAACCTGGCCATAGAGGTCACCAAGATCAAAAGAAACGTTTGTGACCCCTGGATAAGCTAACGCATTCTTGGCAAGATTATCAACTATCTCATTTCCCTGGATTCCTATATGGCTAGGGACCCAAAGAAATTTGATGACCATACAA
>NW_013670154.1:47846-55336 GCF_000517525.1 Limulus polyphemus | reverse complement strand
GCTACATTTTGAAAGTTCACGGACGAGAAGTCTTCAGTTTTTATCGACAGTGGCGAGTTATTTTGGCGAGAGGTTCCGTAATAATCTTACCAGTTCTTTTGAATGAAATGGACGGGATAATCGTAATACAACGATCTTACTATAAATTTGAGTTGGATCTTCCGTCTCTGCAGGTCAAGGGGTAGGACACCACAGTCCACTTCCATAGCCGATATACGAGTGTGTTTCAATGCTCCACAACATAATCGCAGACAACGATTCTAAATAACGTCCAGTTGTTTAAGGACTGAGCAACTCGCAGAGTCGTAAATGATACAGCCATAATCAATGACGGATCTTATTAAGGTTTTGTACACAAGTATTAAATTCTTTTTGGACGCTCCCCATCGTGTGCCAGACACAAATTTAAGCAGATTGATCCGCTTAGCACATTCGTGCGAGACGTAGGTGATATGACGCGTCCAATTTAATCTGGAATTAAAGATAACTCCAAGAAATTTGTGGTGAGTGACAGAGACTAGTTGCTGGTTATTAAGACTTAATTTCACAGTGCTTGAAGAACGAGAAAACGGTAGAACTGCAGACTTTAGGGCTGAAACCATAAAGCCCCATTTAAAAAACCAATCAGCTAAATTGTCCAGATTTGTTTGAAGACAGGTCTGAATGTGATTAATATTAAGACTAGTTTTCCAGAGGGCTAGACCATCAGCAAGAATACTATAATTCGTACCATTATTAATGAAGGAAGCACTTAGGTCATTAATCATTAGAAGGAATAGAATAGGGCTAATAACAATACCCTGGGGAGTGCCATTTCCCGAGACTCTTTCCCCAGAGACAGCTCCATTGACTCTGACGTTAAAGGTTCGGTTTGAAAGAAAGTCTTTAATGCAGTTAAATAGTTGGCCATCAAAACCATAACTATTGAGTTTATATAACAAACCCTCTTTCCAGACCATATCGTATGCTCGTTCAATATCCAAGAATACAGACACTGCCTTACCTCTGTTACATAATGATTTGTTGACATCTTCATGTAGCCGTACCAAATGATCAAGCGAAGACTTCTTCCAACGGAAACCAGAATGAAACTGGTAGAAAAGGTTGTTTTTCACAATACCAATTCAAACGGTATGCAATCATTCGCGCCATAATTTTACACATAGAAGTAAGAGCAATTCGTCGATACGATAAACCAAACTGGGATCCTTGTCTGGCTTAGGGATTGTACAAACTATAGCGTGTTTCCAGACTGAAGGGAGGGTACCTTCTTTCCACACTTTATTGAAAAGTTCCAGCAGCTTTACCAAAAAACTGAGCGACAGATTTTTATAGATTTTGTAAGGAATTTGATCGTCACCAGGGGCCGAGTTTTTAGTAGTCTTTATTGCTCAGTTAAGTTCACCGATCGTGAATTGAGCATTCAACCCATTACTATTGTTTGGCTTTTTTGTAATGGTGGCATAGTGTTCATGTTCAAACAATTTTCTATGCGTTAAAAATTCGGAAGAATGATTATTGGAACTGCTGACGTGGGCAAGTTGATCAGATAGCACATTTGCCTTTTCAACATCCGTCAAACATGATAATACAAGAGATTTAAGAGTAGGAATACGGATAGAACCCCCACCTTTCATTCGCTTTACGAATTTCCATAGTTTATTTAAATTTGAAGAACGGTTGAAACTAGAGCAGTAATTACGCCAGAAAAGTTGTTGGCGTTCTCGAATTGTACGTTGACAAATGGCCTTCTGTTTTTATACTCGATATAATCGTCTAAGACACGTGTTTTAAGAGCTTTCTTCCTACTCTTGTGTTTTTTTGTTGTTTTTTTAACTGCTTTTTCACATTCCATATTTCAATAAGGGGTTTGTTGTCTCCCACAATCTGTGGTTGATAATGGAATAAATTTCTCTGCTCCTTCCAGAATAATATTTACT
Organism: Limulus polyphemus; assembly: GCF_000517525.1. Classification (NCBI taxonomy): domain Eukaryota; kingdom Metazoa; phylum Arthropoda; class Merostomata; order Xiphosura; family Limulidae; genus Limulus; species Limulus polyphemus. Next base: position 53,396 of record NW_013670154.1, on the reverse strand, counting down.
AGACGAGAATGGACAGATTCAACAGAAGAAGACATTTCTATGTTTTGAACGGAAGAATCAAGGAACGTATGGAAGTTAGGCCAGTTTGCTTTAGTAAAGTTCCAGAAGGTCGTTGTACTCCTAACTTCAAGAGGGATCTTAAGAGATGTAATGACCGGGAGATGATCACTTCCCAGGTCATCATCCAGAACATCCCAGGTAGCAAGACTAGCAAGTTTACTGTCTATAATAGTGAGATCTAGAGGAGAGAGAGATTATCCCAAACCAGACTTGTCCCACGTCCGTCGTTTAAAACCACTTTATCAGATTCCATAACTAGATCACCGAGAATCTGACCTCGATAGTCAGTTTTTGTTCCACCCCATAACGGATTGCGAGCATTGAAATCTCCACAAAGTATACTATTAGGAAGAAAAAACTCTCGATACTCAACCGGATCAATGGCAACACCAGGGTTATAAATGTTAAATACCGTGACACTTCCCATAGAAGTCTGACACTGAATCCCAACAGCTTCTATATTTTCTGGGCAAGTAACGGTAGTAAAGAGCAAGTGATTCTTGACAAGGGTTAGTACCCCTCCCTTTGCTGAGTGTTCTCGATCTTTTCGTACAGGTTTATACCCGTGTATGCATTATTTAATATGGGGTTTGAGAAATAATTACTGAATACAGATAATATCGGGATTTATGCAGTGAGTTTCAATGTACAGTCTAAAGAATGGAGCATGAGCCTTAATGCCCCTGGCATTCCACTGTAATATTTGTAAGGGGCCTATTGTTTATTTGTAGGGGCACTTACTTTGTACAGTTCATAAATTGAGTCGGGATTAATATCATAACCCAAAAATGGTACTTGCCAATTCGGTTATGAAAGATATCCTCGTTTTTCTGCAGTTTTTTTGCCAAAAGGACTGGTCCTGAGCGATCGAAATGATTTTGGCTACAAAGTTACGATTTGTTCAAACAGTTGAAGTGACATACGACTACTGTTTGAAGCACTAACCTGTTGAGAGGTGTTGTCGTTACTTTTGCCAGAAGATAGAGGTTTCTATGGTTCCTTATGCTGAGGATTTGTTTCCACACGCCGTCTTTTCTGTGCTACATGCTGAACTGCTTGTGCGTTACTCAATTTTGATTGTACTCTGACAGTTTGAATTTCCTTGGCCTCCTGGAATTTTTTACAGCCTTTGTATGCTGCCGAATGTTCACCCCACATAAACAACACACTGGAGTCTGATTAGTGCAGTCCTTGACATTATAACTATCGCCACAAGTAGCACAACGAACATTAGTGAGGGACACGTTCGCTGTATGACCGTAACGTTGGCACTTATAGCACCTTGTCGGGTGGGGGATAAATTCCCGTACAGGTAACGACAAAAAGCAGAGTTTGACTCTCTGAGGGAGGGTCTTAAATGAAAACTGAAGTATCATGGAACCTATAGGTTCTTTAAGTTTTAGTTCCTTGTTGTATCTAGTCATCCTAGTTGCCTTTATAATCCCCTCTATAGTTGTACAGTCCTCCTCAGTAACGTCGAGGTGGACTCCATGAATGATACCCCTAACAGAAGGTGGGGGTACGTCTTGAATCTGGGATCGTATTTTATATCCACAGATGGTTTTTGTGATAGACAATAGTCTTGATTGTGAATAGGAACAAATGATCTTTAGACGATCCGTTTGAAGTTCGATTTTGTCAGTAGGCCCAATGATATCATTAAGGGCTCTACTTAAGAGCATTGGATTGACTTTCGCAATATTGACGTCAAACGTACTTTCTGTAGAAAATCCGAGTCGAATCGGTGTTTTCTTCGTAACAATTCCACGAAAAAGTGAACGGGCTAGCAGTCATACTGAGAAAGAAGGGAAAGACGTAGACGACCCTCGACGATGGGTGAATGGGTTGGCCACTTCTGGCCCAGTTAGCGTGTCGCACGATATGGAATTTGATAGAGATTGTGCTAGCAAACGAGTGAGATCCGATTCAGGATCAAATGTCAAATCCATCGGACACAAAAAGTCTTCTCCAGATAGAAAACAAATAGTTTTTGTAACATCGTCTAAGGTTTGGTTGGGACTTATATACCCACATAGTTATTTACATTCCTGTAGCGCCATCTAAGCTTAAACTACTCAGATTTATAAAAAATCTGTCCAGTACTTTATTATTTCTAGAACTGGACCAGCTTCCTTGCTTGATGCGATAACTTTTTTTCACTGATATTTAATTAAATTTTTAATTCTACCAGTTTTACCAACTTAGTGTCACTCTAGTCTATAACATGTTTCCGCCACGTTCTGATTATACAGATTCATTTACTTTTTATTTTTTCTACCGTATTTTTATGTTTCTTTATCCTAAATTTTAAGTTTGTACAATGTAAATTCAACCTTAGGTACAATGAAGGTTCTGTTAGAAGAATACATACAAGAGTATTGGTAAATTATCTTGTTTAAAAGATGGTATCTGATTCTTAACATTAAGAACAGCTACTTTCCCTGCTAAACTACGGACGTATAACGCAGATAGCCATCATTCAACTTTGCGCGAAATTCAAAATAAACAAACATAACATTAGTATGCGTGCAAAGTTTCAGGTCTGTGCGTTCTTTTCTATTGGAATTATGGCACTGACTGACTGACACATATACACAGGCTGTTATATTATTATAGATAGTATACTTTGTTAAGTAGTCAGACTATCTAGCGAATTGTGTTTGTTCTAAACATTTTGATAGGTTTATTTAAACAATGTTTTATTATTATTTTCTTAAATATCAAAGATATTATAACAGCTTACACTATCATGAGTATAATCCACATTCAGGGTTACAATGGCACAATGAGGTTTTCTAAGTTATTTTTTTAATTCTGCATAGATCAAACCGATGCAGCTCAACTTACAAGTGCCACATACAACAAGCCGATTAGCCAGTCTTATCTCGAATGTTTCATTTACCGAAACTTGTCGCCCTGTATGGATGATATAAGGTGCCTCAGACAGTCCAATAAGATGACGAAGATGGGCTATTCCACCGTCAAATAATGAAACACGTAAGATAGCCAATAAAAATGTAAGAGAGATGAAATATTATTAATCTGAGACATTCTGAACAACTGATTGTTTATTAACCTTGTACTAAGTTCTAAGTAGGTCAAAATATTGATTTCTGTACTACAATATTGATTCTATTGATATAAAGATATTAAACTTTCCATTACAGAACATCTGAGATTAACAAACTTCCACTTATGTAGTTCACACTGACAAACATCTACTTAGCACAAAAATCATGGTTCTTTCTTACACTGCAAGATTTTCTAAAAGGGAAAGAAATGTCACGAGCTTCTTGAGTTAAGGTTAAGAACTGTTTACTCATTATAACTGTGAAAATAATTCTGTCATTATCCAAACATATCTATAAAGTAATAATCCAAGTTTTTTCTCTCATAACTGCAGCTACCTATAGAATAGAAATTGATGATTTCTATAAGTCATTCATATGTGTGTTTTTTTTCCCTTCTTGTAAAATGTCTTTGAATACCTTTTCTACCAACTGCCTTTTTTTTTAGTGCAGCAAATTTAATTAACCTATTCATATTTATTAAATTAGTTTGTTCTCGTAAAGGCATGGCCAAGTAGATAGGGCGCTTGACTCGCAATGTTAGCGTCGGTGATTCGAATCCCCGTCGCTAAAAACATTGTTGCCCTTCTTGTGGGCCTATATAATGTGACAGTCAATCCGACTATTCGTTGGTAAAAGAATAGCTCCAGAGTTGGCGGTGAGTGGTGATGACTAGCTGCCTTCCCTCTAGTCTTTTACTGTCTAACGGAAATAGCCCTCGTGTAGCTTTTCGCGAAATTCAAAACAAACTAAATTATTCATTTCTCGCTTCAAATAGTTTGTATTTATTACATTTATTTGTTTTCATCGAAATCTAGATAGAGTTTACTGCCAAGCAGTGTCGAAAAGTTAAAATTAGAATTTTATTTTTAAATATACGGTATTAAAATATAATAAAAAAGTAAACCCTTAGTATTTATATAAAAATCATAGTGATAAAATTAACATAAACTGTATATTTATATTAAGTTCAGTCCAGAAATATATATATTTTTTCCTATTTTATTCATTTCGAACTTAATTTAATTTGTATTTTTTACATTTGTTTGTATTCATCGAATCTAGACATAAAAAACTGCCATTCAGTGTTGTGAAGTAGCAAATTCTATTTTTATTTCGTTATAATTTTGTTTACCGTTCATTTACTATTACTTCTATAGTTTAAATAAATCGTGAATTTTTAGTTTATATTTAAGCGCTAACTCATTCTGGCTAATCACATCAGTTTTAAGTTTGTATGAATTATGAGGCTGACACCAGTTTCCCCTATTGGTGACTTATAGATATTATTTAATGTTACAAAAGAATATGTAAATAATGATCACGTGAATTGTAATGTAGTAAATAAAAACGTGTCGCGAGGTTTAGTAAGTTAGTTTATGAAATGTAACGAGTAAATGTTGTTGCATGTTATTCGGTGTCTTAATAATTTTGCAGTTGTGTAAATGAGGTTGTTTTGAAATGAGGTTTTTTCTTTTGTTTTTAATTTATTTGTTTAAAGAATTATTAATCGTGATATTAGTGATTTTTTTATGTTTTTTAGAAAGTTCAGATTATGGATAAGTTTAAGTGTATGCGATTGGTTTTAAGATTTTGGTGTTTTACATCTGTAGTAATTGAAAGAGAGAGGGGTAAAGGGAAAAAAAAAGAACGTTTTGAAACCAACTAACAAAATACTCAAGAACTTTCCGAAACATGTATGAACAAACTGGTTATATTGGAGGCAAGATTCAACGTTGAAAAGCTTCGGCAGCGATCGCGATAAGCCTACACCTGCCAGAGTCTCTCGGACACAAAGTACATAACTTAGTAATAATACTATTATTAAGGGTATATCTATTACCTTGTACAGTAAATAATTTCATACGGAAATATGCTTTTCGATGGAAAGCACCGTCGACAGAAGGTTTTCATATCTCCCACACCTCACGAGATAAAGGACATGTTCTGGTGTGACCACTTCTTGTCTTCTTGCAGTATCCTGCTAATAACTTGTGTGTCTTCTACTCAACCTCACTGGACTTTGAACTCAAGAATTTCCTGTAAGGTAAACCAGCGTAGGTAGTTAAGAGAAGGTCTGTACGAAAGAACGTAAACGATTTTTCTTGTAAAGTAGTATATATATACCGAAACTGTAAGATTTAAATTTAGGTAATATATAAATTTTCATATATATAAGCGACAACTTTTCTTTAGCTAATCACGTCAATTTTAAAGTTGCATGAATTATGATGACGCCAGTTTCCCATAAAGTCAACTTGCAGATATTATTAATGTTACAAAAGCGTGTCAGCCAGGAGCAAGTGAATTGTAATCTAGTAAATAAAATCCTTCTGAGGATTTTCGAGAAGTTAGTTTACAAGAGATATTGAATAAGTATTATTATTGGATGTTGCAGGATTGTACATTATTTTGGAATTAA
>NW_013670154.1:29976-46846 GCF_000517525.1 Limulus polyphemus | reverse complement strand
GTTCCTTTACACTAATATTAATCCTAATATTGATGATATATTATTATTTGATGTCCGTAGAATGTTCTGATCATGGGCATATTCATTAAGCGTATGCAAAATGTTCGATAATTAATTTCACATCTAGTAGTTAAATAAGGTATCAAAGAAGGAAATTTTAGAATTTACTAAAACAATACCAAAACTCGTCGAATCGTAGTTGAGGGAACAGCACTATTTCGGCAGGTTATACAGGAGGTAAGATCCAACGTTAACACCCGAGAAACAACAGCGACAAACAAGACTACAATAGTAAGTCTCGGACACAATTAAAAATGGATAAATCAATACTATTATTCTTAATACATCAATTAACTTCTGTGGTAAATAATTCTACCTCAAAATTTATTCTAAAATGGATGTAACTATTTGAAGTTACTACTTGTTACTCCATGTTTATATAAATTAAATATTATGTTAATGATAAGATAATTATACGTGTCTAAAATTAAGACATACATATTTACTCCCAATGAAAAATATTTCGATACTTGAGGAAATGCTTATCGTCCGTAGCAGTTTCAGAAAATGAAATGGCGACAGAAGGCTTGTAGATTGTCTTCCTCTTCGCCAACAAAAAGGACTTATTCTGGTGTATCCAAATCTCATCCTTGGACCTTTCACTTTTCTAAGTCTTCTGCTCCATTTTCCTGGTCTTCGAACTCGAGCACTTCCTATAAGGTGAACCAGAGCAGGAAAGTAGAGATAAAGCTTAATTTATGTTCATGAATATTACTTCTCCGTATAAGGTATCTATACTGAAACTGTGCAGGATTCATGATGTCAGCCTAATAAGGGCGTTAAAAGTAAGGATACCAAAATTGGGAATTTAGGAGTGATTAATGTAATCACTTCGGTTTTCGAAAGGAAAGGAGTGTGAGTTAGCAAATTCTATTTTCATTTTGTTTTGGTTTTGTTTTCAGTTACTTTATTATTCTTTCTATTGTTTAGTTAACCTGTGAAATTTTAGTTTACATTTAAACGTTAACTCACCTTCTAGCTAATTACGTTATTTAAAGTTCATAAAAGTTGTGAGACCGACATCAGTTTCCCTATCGGTGACTTGCAGATACTAATGTTGGTAATGAGTGTAAATAATGTTAATATGCATTTTTAATATCCAGAATATAAACCCTGTTATGAGCTTCAATAAGCTCGCTCACGAGAGATAGTGAAGTGTTTATTGATTATTAATCAATATTTTGTAGTATTGTACATATTATTGTTTTTACTTCCGATTCCTTTTATTTGTTGAAATGTTAATCTTTATTAATAGTATATTCTTTCATATTAGTACGAAGTCATGACCACGTGCACATCCATAAGCTATATAACTACTTAATAGTTTATAAGTAGTTAAAGAACGACTTTTTCAAAACAACCACCTAACAGAACTAATTCAAGATGTTACACAGAAGACAAGATTCAACGTTGACAAGCTAGTAACCGTAAGTCATAATTAAAAGTAGTTACTTTACTAGTGTCAGTATTAAGAAGACATCCATTATATTTTGCAGTAATTAATATATTTTTTTCTCCAGTTAAAATTCTTTTGACATAATTTTCATCTTTCTATGAATCTTCAGAACATAAAATGCTGAAAGAGGGATTGGAGATTTGCCCCTTAAACAAAATTTACAACTAATTCTGGTGTATCAACATATCATTCTTCGACATAACATCCTGATCACTCATGTCTTCTACTCAACATAACTGATCTTTGAACTCAAACCTTCTGCAAGTTGAACCAGACCACGAAGGTATAGAAGATCAAGCTAAAGATTCAAGAACACTAATGATTTCCCTTTCTAAATTATCTCTAGTGAAACTGTAAAGGATTCGTTCGTGTCAGTATAATGAGGACGTTAAAAGTAAAGATACCAAAATTTGGGAATTTATAAGGAGTGATTAATGTAATCACTTTCTTTGTCTAAATCGAAAGGAGGGAGATGGCAAATTCAATTTTTATTTCGTTTTGGTTTTGTTTACCGTTTATTTATTATTCATTCTATCATTTAATTAAGCCGTGAATTTTTAGTTTACCACTTAAACGCCAACTCACTTTCTAGCTAATCACATTAATTTTTAGATTATTTAAGTTGTCAGACTGACACCAGTTTCCTGTATCAGTGACTTAAAGATGTTAATGTTTATAAAGAGTTTGTACATAATTGTCTCATGATTTATTTATTTACCGCAGATTAACTGGACTTAACTTAAGAACTTTCGATAAGCTGATCTAGAAGATAAAGCCGAGTATAGAATGGTTTATCTTTGAGATATGTATATTTAAAGTGTTAAGGAATTACTCTATCAGGATAAAGGAGGCGTTAAAAGTAATGGTGTGAAAAATTTGGAATTTAAACTAATCTAATCACTTTGATTTTCTAAAATGGGAAGGATTGTCAGGTAGTAAGTTTTCGTTTTGGATTTCTTTAACATTTATTTATTAATCATTCTAACATCATTTAGCTAAGCTGTGCATTTTTAGTTTTACGTTTTAGTTATTCACACAATTTTTAAATTTAAATTATGAGACAGACTCCAGTTTTTTATAGAAGTGACTTATATTTGTTAATGTTGGTAATGAGTATATAAATAATAACATTATTTTAAATCTCTTGTTCTAATTAATTATCGCACCTTAGCTGGTCTGTGGACATAACTTCCATTAACCTTAATCGGATCAGAAGGTAGAGAAGCTTAAGATCGAAGAACACTACGCTTTTTCTTTGTAAAGTATATATACTTAAACTGGGCAGGATTCATGGCGTCAGTATAATGAGGTCATTAACAGTAAGGATACTAAAATTGGGAATTTATAAGCAGCAATTAATGTAATTACTTCGGTTTTCGAAACTAGAAGGAATATGAGGTAGCAAATTCTATTTTTATTTCGTTATTGTCTTGTTTTCACTTATTCTTTCTATTCTTTATTTAACCTATAAAATGTGTTTTACGTTTCAACGCTACCTCTTATTCTAGATAATTACGTTATTTAAAGTTTCTAAAAGTTATGACACTGACACCAGTTTCCCTTACCGGTAACTTTCTGATATTAATGTTGTAAATGTTAGTATGATTTTTTAATCTTTTGAATAAAGACTTTGTTATGAGCTTCAATAAGTTCGCTCACGAGAGATTGTGGAAAAGTATTTATTTGTTATTATTGGAGATTTTGATAATTGAAATATTAATCCTGATATTGATATGTTTTTCATCTTAATACGAAGTCCTGACCACCTGCATATCCATAAACTATATACGAACTTCTTAAAAATTTATAAGTGGTCAAAGAACGACGTTTTCAAAACAACCACCGAACAGAACTAATTCAAGATGTTATACAGAAGATAAGATCCAACGTTCACAAGCTAGTAACCGTAAGTCATAATTAAAAGTAGTAAACTTACTAGTGCTAGTATCATGAATACATCCATTATATTCTACAGTAATTAATTTATGAAATTTTGTCCAATTAAAATTCTTTAGACAATTGTCATCATTCTATACATTTTCAGAAAATTAAATGCCGGAAGAAGGCTTGAAGATTTGCCCTTCTAACAAAATGAACTAATTCTGGTGTATCCGTGTCTCATCCTTCGACATAACATGTTGATCAGTTATGTCTTCTACTCAACCTAGCTGATCTTTGAACTCAAACCTTCTGTACGTTGAACCAGAGCAGGTAAGTAGAAAATACGAAGCTAAAGATTCAAGAACGAGTGATTTCTTTTTTAAGGTATCTGTACTGAAACTGTATAGAATTCATGGTGTCAGTATAATGAGGGTGTTAAAAGTAAAGATACCAAAATTGGGAATGTATAAGGAGTGATTAATGTTCACTTCGGTTTTCGAAAAGGGAATGAGTGTGAGATAGCAAACTCTGTTTTTATTTTGTTATGGTCTTATTTAGTATTTAATTATTCCTTCTATCGTTTAGTTAATCTGTTAATTTTAATTTACGTTTAAACGCTAACTCGCATTCCAGTTAATCACACACATTTTTCAATTTCTATAAATTGTGAGACTGATGCCAGTTTTCCATAGCGGTGACGTACAGATATTAATGTTGGTAAAGTGTGTCCACATGATTATCGCATGAATTCTGATCTCTTGGTTAATTATCGTAGATTAGCTGGTGTTAGAACCCAAGAACTTCAATCAGGCTGATCTAGAGCCAGAAGCGAAAGAAGATAAAGCCGAATATAGAAGAAAATGGAATGACTTCGCCTTGTAAGGTATCTGTATTTAAAATGTTAAGGACTGATAATGTCTGTTTAAATAGGGCATTAAAAGCAAGGACTCAAAATTATGAAGTTTAAAGAGTGATTAATGTAATCCCTTTGTTTTTCTAAAGGGGAAGAAGTGCGAGTTAGCAAGTTCAATTTTTATTCAGTTTTGTATTTGTTTACCGTTCACTCATTATTCATTTTATCATTTGGTTAAGTTGTGAATATTTATTTTAAATTTAAACGCTAACTCGCAATCTAGTTTTTCACATAAATTTTAAATCTTTGAGACTGATACCAGTTTTCCATAGCGGCGACTTGTAGATGTTTCAAAAGTATGTAAATAATGATCACCATTTTTAAATCTCTTGGTTCAAGTAGAGAAGGCAAAGATGGAAGAATATGAACGATTTTTCTTACGAAGGTATCTGTACATAAACTGTGGAGGATTCATGATGTCGGTATAAAGTAAGCCGTTAAAATTAAGGATACGAAAATTATGAATTTAGGAGTGATTAATGTAATCATTTCGGTTTTTCGAAAGGAGTGTGAGGTAGCAAGTCCTTTTTATTTTGTTATGGTTTTGTTTACAGTTAGCTTATTATTCTTTCTATCTTTTAGTTAATCTGTCAATTTTTAGTTTACACTTAAACGCTAACTCACCTCCTAGCTTATCGCCTCAATTTTTAGATTCTACGAGTTATCAGACTGACACCAGTTTCCCACATTGGTCGCGTACAGATATTAATGTTGATAAAGAGCATATAAATAATAACATGAATTAATCTGTTGTTTTAACTAGTTACTTATTTATTGCAGATTAGCTTGTCTTTCAACTCAAGGACGTCCCGGAGCCGGAAGGTGAAGAAGGAAGAACGTGAACGAATTTTCTTTGTAAAGTATATGTATTTAAACTAGGTAGGATTCATGATGTCAGTATAACGAGGCCGTTAAAATTAAAGATACTAAAATTGGGAATTTTGGAGTGACGAATGTAATCACTTCCTTTTTTAAAAAGATAAGGAATATGAGGTAGCGAATTCTATTTTTATTTCGTTATGGTTTTGTTTTCAGTTCATTTATTATTCTTTCTATTGTTTAGTTAAACTGTTAAATTTATTTTTACGTTTAAACGCTACCTCGCATTCTAGTTAATTATAACATATTATAAGTTTGGAAGAGTTATGAGACTGACATCAGTTTCCCCTATCGGTGACTTGCGGATATTAATGTTGTAAAAGTGTGTAAATGTTAATGTGAATTTTTAATCTTTTAAATAAAAACTGTCGAGAGCTTCAATAACTTTGCGCACGACAGATGGTGGAGAAGTGTTGTTGTTGTTCGATATTTTAATTTAAGTTTTGTACATATTCTTCTGTTCCTTTTTATAATTTCTTTTTATATACATAAACATTAATCCTGATATTGATGATGTATTGTTTTTTTTTCATGTTAGTAGGAACCTATATGTAAACTGTTTGATAGTTTCTAAGAGATCGAAGTCGGACGTCTTGGAAACAACTAAGAAAATACTCAACTGTTGTAGAAAAAACAGAACTATCTAGAGATGCTATACAGAAGGCAATATCTGACGTTGAAAAGTAAGTCTCTCTCTGACACAATTAAAATTAGTTAACTTGTTACTACTGTTATTAAGAATATATACTTTCACTTTAAGACTTATTCTAAGACGGAATGGACTTTAGAATTTGCTACTTGTTACTCCAATTTTATATAAAATAAAAAGATTATCTCATGGTAATCAGCGTATGGTTTTACGTGTCTAAAATAAATATATATACAATTTCACCAGTGAATATTATTTCGACATCTGAGGAAATGCTCATTGTTCTAGGCAGTTAGAGAAAATGAATGCCGACAGAAACCTTGGATTTTTTTCCCCACCCTACAAGATAAAGGATTTGTTCTGGTGTCTCCCCTTCTCATCCTTTGTATCTAATTGATAACTTCAATGTCTTCTGCTCGACCTAGTTAGTCTTCGAACTCAAACTTCTTGCAAGATGAATCAGAACAGGAAGATGGAGAAAATAAATCCGAAGATTCAAGAACATGAACGATTTTTTCTTGTAAGGTATCTGTACTGAAACTGAAAAGGATTCATGATGTCAGTATAAAAAGGGGTCTTAAAAGTAGGAATACAAAAATTGGGAATTTAGATTGGTTTATATAATAAACGTGGTATTTGAAAGTGGAAGGAGTGTGAGATAGCAAATTCTATTTTTATTTCGTTATGGTTTTGTTTACAATTACTTTATTATTCCTTCTATCGTTTAGTTGAACTGTACAATTTTATTTTACATTTAAACGCTAACTCACCTTCTAGTTAGTCACAACAATTTTTAGCTCAAATAAATTGAGACTGACACCAGTTTCCCTTATCGGTGACATACAGATATTAATGTTGATGTAGACTATGTATATGGCTTGTAACCTCTTGAGTAGTTATGATAGCACTACGAATAAGGGAGTGTGACGTTTATACTAATCGATATGATAATTAATGTTTAATTACATGAAAACGTAAATTAATAATTAATGTTTAACGATTAATTAATTATTGAGATGTAAGATTCAATGTGTCCGACGTATAGCAGTAAGTGAAAAGTTCAGAGAGGTGTAGTATACAAATATTTGGAAAATATAGCTATAGTGCGAATCACTACAAAATATATTTTAAAACCAAAATAAGCTGTATGTTCACCCTACTTTAAGTTTAACTTACTTAAACAAGAACGGGTTTTATGTGACTTAAAAGTCGGTAGAAAAACTAATGTATTTATTCTTTATCTTTAAGGATACAGGAAACTAAATGTACATTAACGATATTCTCTTTCTCAACATTTGTGAGTACATAACCTATCTGTTGTTTCTGATTGACTACTTTCAGTTTTGGATGTGGAACTGGTACACAAGGTAAGTTTTAAACATCTAAGTCGTCGAGACCTATACGGAGTGCAAATTCTTCACATGATCCTTTAAACGCAAAGAAATAACGGTATTATGCATAATTTTAAAAATTGAACTGTTCTCCTAACTTTTCTGACAGGCAAAACCTGCTAGCAGCTCTATAACCTTTGTTTAGTAAGAACACAAAACATGAATACGTTATACATTAGTGTTTTGCTAAGGTTAAATTAACTTTAATGAAAGTCTGGTTATACGTAAGTTGGTGTATAATTTCTACTTCATTAAAGCTACGAATTGAGTATTTCAATGCGTACTAACAAATCTGCAACTATTGGATAAGAGATTACATAATTCAAGACAGTCTCGTAAATTTTCGTTTAGCGGAGATTAAGTTTTCCTTCTTCCTCTTCCTCACTTCTATTACAAAAACGCCCTACTATTAGAGAGAATACTTTATAAGCTACGATAACGCTTGTATACGTTTTACATTCCCTTGGCCACGTACCCGGGGACGTGGCTAAGGAGGGGAAAACCGTAGACAAGCTTTAACATGGTTTGTAAAGTTGTTCTTTCCCATAGTAGAGCGTCGGCCACCCTGTATTCTCTTAAGTTTCTTTTTGTTGTATATATCCCCAACCTACGCTAAACGAGAGATTTCTTGAATTACGTAAACATGCGATCGCAAATCAATACGATTAACGATTCTTTTATAAATCTTTCTTTGCTGAACCTCTGCTACTCATTTCAAGGAGAAGAAACGTAATAACATCTGGACTATTGCATAAACTTCCCTTTTCGTCTTTAACACCTAAACAATTGATGTAAAATCGGAATCCCTTGTCCAATACTTTTAGTTTTGTTAATAGTTATAACATTCGATTCGTGGCTTTAATTGACAAAAATTATACAGAATATTACAATAACTGATACATACCAGACTTATAAGAAAGTTAACTTAACACGAAGAAGTTTCACGATGTATAGATCCTGGTGACTTGGATAGTTGTAGTTTAAAACTTATTATATACAAAAGTTCTACATCAAAAACAAAGTAACTTGGAAACGTGATATAGATTCTTTATGTAATCCCAACTTTAGAAAGAATATCATGAATGTATATTTCAGTTATTGTATCGTTATTTAAAGTGAAAGAATAAGATGTATTCGTTTTTAATGACTAAGTGACATAATCAATCTTTTCTTCACAAAGTTGAATTTAAGTATAGTGAACACTCATCTTAATTTGGTTGTCAAGTGTATTTTATATTGATTGTAATTAGCTCTATTTCCCGGATTCTTTTAGATTGACTCTGTGTGAACGTTACTTATTCCTGTAGGTCGAGCACAATTTGATTTAGTTAAATTTTGAAATTTTAGTTTACAACATTTAACCGCAAGTTCTTCAACTTAAATCTTGTGTATTTTGTGTTTGCATGAATTATGAGACTGACTAGTTACCTCTAGTGATGACTTCTTATGTAATATAAGAGTACGTAAATAATGTCCTGAATATATAATTTTGTAAAAATAAAAAATATAACCAGTTGTGAGATTCTATAATTTACATTATTGTTTACTTCATGTTTTAATTATGCAGTGTGTGTGTGGTTCTTTGTTAATATTTCTGGCCAGACACATTAACTGTTCTCGAATAAGAAAGTTTCTTGAATTTTAACATCTATGGTTATTAAATTTCTTTATTTCTTTGTTTGTCTATTTTGGTTTCTAACATTTAAACGAGAAAAAAATATTAAATGCAAATAATTAAAAAGTAAGACTTAAAAGAAAAAAAAAATGTTACTTTTCTAACGAGATACTTATTTCGAGAAAAAGACTTAAATTTATATAAGTGTTAGATTAACAAAAAAATAAACCAAGGATGATTTCTATTCCATTATACATAATAAATTTCAATTAACTTGTAGTTATAGTAAAGAAATTGTAAACTTTCCCACACTTGTATTTTCCTTATTGGGCACAATTTCTTTTTATTGCTGAAGTAATGTTTAGTAATTGCTATACATGTCGTTTAAAACTACATAATGTGTTTATTTCGTTATTGTTCGATGCAGGGAATCAAACTCAAGATTTTAAAATTTTAATTATTTAATTTAAACGACTTATTATTGGAAAACTTGAACATACTGTATTTAGTAAACATAAATGACTTAGCTTTTGTTATGTTTTCTTTCCATTTACTACTTTCTAACTATGTCGACTGATTAATGATATTATGGTTTTAGTTGGTCATCATCTTCGTAACGCGATTTAGGATTTTGCTAGTGGTAGAGTAAATGTATTCTAAAACGTTGAAACTGTAAAAAAAAAAAAGTGTAGTATTTTGTCAACCAATGTTACTTAAGTTACGGCATGCACACAAGCACTTTCTAAACAGCATCATATATAATGATGAAAATTATTGTATCAGAATAAGTATGAAGTTATGTATTCTAATCTAGTTTCCACAAAGCGTGAAATTAAGGAGAATAAAACATCAACAAAAAAGTTTCCAATCCTAACAATTGTATCAAAGATGATGTATAAGGTTAGAAACTGATTAGAAGCTCATATTTAATTAAATGTTTTCCTACATTGTACAATGTTTTGGTTTTAAATCCTATAAGATTTCAAAAATCTGTAACAATAACTTTGTTTCAATAAACCAAAGCAGTCTATAAACTGAATTTGATTAATAATCTTTTAAATATCAGTTGACTTGGAACTTTTCGAATACGACTTGGAATAATAACCCAACAACATCTAATACTCTATTCCACGACATAAAACTGGCCAGTAGTCTATTCCATGATTAGAAAACCGTTGACATGAGTGAGAGAACTTAAAAATGCCAAATACATTTAGTGTATCGAAACAACATTTGAGTGTAACCTTGTTTACTTAAAGTATGTTAAAATGTTTAATCCAAACTTAACAGAACTGCAAATGAAATAGAGCTTAGTCATTCAAAAACAGAAGTAAGAGCTCAATAAAGTTATTTCAGCAGGTAAACTGGTTCTTATTTCATAAATTTAGACAAATTTAACATTTTGTTTAATAAAACAAGGAAACTATTGGTTCATTGAGGATCCACCAGTCTCTAAACTAAACTAGAGGGGCACGTGGAGCGCATAATTCCGTCATATAGTGTTAATCATATTCGGTAATAAAAAAATATGGAAACGTGTTCGTATGTCCGTTGTTATTGGACCATTTTCGGCAGAACAATGACGAATAAAATTGTGTATGTCTACCATATGAGTGATAGAGCATAAATAGTGAGAAAAGCTGTTCCCACGTTAAGAGAGGAATTTTTGTTATTTTACTGTGATTTGGACCTTGACCTTTCAAAATTAACCACTTAGGTTGGGTCATAGTGTATGTGTATACGAACTTTCGTCCAACTCAATTCAGCAGTTTTCCATATATATTGGATAAATAAATACACAAAAGTGACAACATAACTCGAATATATATATAAAAAAAAAAACAATAGCTAGCCCTACCATTCATGTAGTTATAAATATTTCTTTTAAACTCTCAGAAATGTACTTCCTCCACAACATTAGAAAACAATCAGTTCTAAAGGCTAACCACCATTTTAAAGTTAATTACGGAAAAAGATGATACATTAATTCCCTTCAATTTTAAACACCTCAATCAAATTTCCATTAACTGTTATTTTTTTCAAACGAAATCAATTGGAGAGATTTAAATATTTATTTGTATGAAAACCATTTCATTCCAGGCCCCATTCTGCTAAGCCTTGTCTGGTCCATCTTCAACAATTCAATGTTCTTCATATGGTATGGAGTCCAAGATTGAACAGAATACCACAAATGTGGTCTAACCAGTGACCTATGCAATGAAATTATAACCTCATTATACTTGTATTCAATATTTTGTAGATACTACGTAGTCTTACGGTGGAACATCGGTATGTCTTCGGATTTTCGATGCTAAAATTAGGGGTTCGATTTCGATGTAGTTTTGCTAAAAGAAAACGCACACAGATACAATCTAAAATCCTATTTTTCCTACCACTAGCAACAGTATAGTTCTTGTATTGCTTAAGACTAATCAACCATTACAAGAAGGTCCCTTTCGTGCGTGACACTGTTAAGGTTATTCCAATCCAAATTATACTACTAATTGAAATTATGATAACCTACACGCATTATCTTGCATTTATTATAGTTAAAACCCATCTGCCATTTATTTGCTCAACTCACTATATAATCTAAATCCTTTTGTAAATCCTTATAGATAAAACCCATCTGCCATTTATTTGCTCAACTCACTATATAATCTAAATCCTTTTGTAAATCCTTATAGTTAAAACCCATCTGACATTTATTTGCTCAACTCGCTATATAATCTAAATCCTTTTGTAAATCCTTATAGTTAAAACCCATCTGCCATTTATTTGCTCAACTCACTATATAATCTAAATCCTTTTGTAAATCGTTATTGGTAAAACCCATCTGCCATTTATTTGCTCAACTCACTATATAATCTAAATCTTTTTGTAAATCAGTAGTATCCTCTTCATAGCTAGCAACACCTTAATATCAACTATAAATTTAAGTAATATGACATAGATGAAGGGATAGTCAATAATGATGTAAATCAAAAAGAGCAAAGGTCCTAAGACTGAGCCCTGAGGTACTCCACTTGTGACATTAATCCAGTTTGACTAAACTCCATTTGTAACCCTCTGTTTTCTTCCATCCTGCCACTCTTCTATCCAGTTTGCTAACTTATCCCCCACATCTATAGAGCTATTTTTTACAAGCCTTTTACGTGTCACCCAGTCAAATGCTTTATGTAAATCCAGATACACCAAATCTACACCCATATTCTCATCTACATAAGCAGTAACCTTTTCAAAGAATGTTAAAAGATTTGTAAGGTAGGATTTTCCCTTAGTGAAACCATGTTGACTATCGAATAAAATTCTAAACTTTGTTACATGATTTTGGAAAGTATCTTTTAACACTTTCCAAAATTTTTCCTACAACTGATGTAAGACTAATGAATCTATAATTACTGGGACATTAACTTCCAATCCTCTGGTACCTGCCCACTATTCAAGAAGTGACAAAAAAAAGTAGCAAGTGGTTCACATATCCAATCTTTAACTTCCTTCAAAACCCCTTGGGGAAATATTACCTGGCTCAGAAGACTTATCATTTTGTAAATTTCCCAATTTGTTTCTCAAAAGTAATACAGTCATATTGTTCAACCTGATCTTGTTTCCATCTATGAACTCTGACATAGTGCTTAATTATTCATTAATAAAAAGCAGAAATTAATAACTCGGCAATCTCATAATCAATCATGAGATACTAGTCTTCCTTTATAACCCTTCAAGGATTATATCTGTATCCTAACATTTGTTTAACCTTAATCTATTTATAGTCAACCTTTCTCATACAGCCTATTCGGTGTTGTAGTATCCTGTTTGACCAACTTTCTTGATCTTCCAAATCTCCTGTGATACCAGTCAACTTAAATTTCTTAAATGACGCTTTTGTTTAGTTTTATCTTATACTTTTTGTGAGGCAATACGGTTTTTTTACTTGCAACCATCGTTTACCTTGAATATTTATAAATTTCCACATTTAATCAGTGTCTCCAAGTAACTCAGCTTCCCAATTCACAACAGCCATTTCTTGTCGCATTCATTCAAGATTTACTTTTTTGAAATTTGTAACCAAAACATCATTATCCTTTATTTCCATATGCAGCAAATTATTGAACCTAGTAGATCAATGATCACTTTCACCAAGATGTTTCCCAGTTTTAACCGTTTTAATTATTTATATATTTGAAATTAATAATATATCTAAAAAGCATTGTTGCTAGTATGTTCCTTGACCAATTGGTGAAGAAAGCCATGATGAACAGTTTCCAAAACCTTTCTCCCTCATGGTTTGATTCTAGAATTTTCCAATCTACATGCCTGAAATTAAAATCACTCATAATCATGACTTAATTAACAGCTGAAAGTTTAATCTCGAAGTAAAGGTTCTAACTAATTTCATCCATTTTTATTTACTATGCTTTAAGCATTTAAGCCTGACATTAGAAGTACTTCAATACTTATTTCCAATGCTAAACTTTTCTTTACATCTTCCTTTTTGCATTAAGTTTATCCTCTCCCTTACCACTTTCTAGTTCTGGTTTAAATCTTCTCTTACAGCTGAGTAAGATCCCTTCTCCCATTGAACTGATCTCACAAGTCCAATTAGGCTATCTGTTCATCATTACATATTAACCTAAGGCTAAAATTAATTCTAGGCAGTATCCTTAAAAAGTTAAGTTATGGTCTTGTAGGTATTAATTAGCTCCTCTAACCCACATTTACCTATATCATTAACCCCTATGTACACAACAAAACTGCATCTCTACTATCTTTCTATTATATCTCTTTCTATGTCAGTAATATCATCCACCTGTTCTCCTGTGTAGCATAATCTAATCCTTTTCACATAGAATATACTGCTATGCAGTATGCATAAGGGAAAATGAAAATATAAAAGTATATATCAACATATATATATATAAATCAGGTTGGTCAGTCAGTCGGTCTCGCTCGATTTCTCCGAATTTCGTATGTTACACGATCCCAATGCCATTTTAATACTTCCTCTTTTGATTGTCCGTTCCCATTTTATTTCAATTTAATTGCTAAGATGGGTGTAAATAGCTTTCAAATTTCGCCTCTTTTTCTGCTACATAAAAGTCTGGCAAGGAGGATGTTCCAAGGACCAGATGAGGCATGGCATCGTGTGTGTGATACAAGATTATCCACATCATTATGACGTTAACTTAGGAAGGATCCCATTAGGAAAGCCGGGAAGACTCACGTGATCAAAGACACGGAAGTTACATTCGCATCCTATTAACACCTGTGAAAAATAAGTCAAACGTTAGCACAAACCTGTGCTTGTGAATTATTTATCAAAAGCCTTTGTAAAAACAGACTTAAAATACAAATTATCTGTAGGGAAGAGGACGAATTTTCATCAGAAGAAGAATAGTTGTGCATGCAATCACATGATCATCATATGCTTAAATCTTTTTTCCCAAAGGCATCAGTATGTAGCGTGTTTGGTCAGTTGTATGCAGTGGATTCAGGAGTAATATGTAGCATTATTCCTCATTTATATATCGTGGGTTCAAAACTAATATGAAGCATGTTTTATAATTATATGTAGTGGATTCAGAAGTAATACATAGGATGTTTGTTCAGTTATATGTAGTTGATTTAAAAGTAATATGTACCATGTTTGCTCAGTAATATGTAGCATGTTTGTTCAGTTATATGTAGTTGATTCACAAGTAATATCTAGCAGGTTTGCTCAGTAATATGTAGCATGTTTGTTCAGTTATATGTAGTTGATTCACAAGTAATATCTAGCAGGTTTGCTCAGTAATATGTAGCATGTTTGTTCATTTATATGTTGTTGATTCAGAAGTAATATGTAGGATATTTGTTCAGTTATATGTTGTTGATTCAGAAGTAATATGTAGGATATTTGTTCAGTTATATGTTGTTGATTCACTAATAATATGTTGCATGTTTGGTGAGTTATATCTAGTATATTAAGAAGTATTCTATAGGATGTTTGTTCAGTTATATGTAGTAGATTCACAAGTAAGATGCAGCATGTTTATCCAGTTATGTGTAGTAATATGTAGCATGTTTGCTCAGTTATAAGTAATTGATTGCCAAGTAATATGTAGTAGATTCAGAAATAACATGTAGGTTGTTCGTTCACTTATATGTTTGATTCACAAGTAATATGTAGCATGTTTAATCAGTTATATGTAGTTGATTCACTAGCAATATGTAGTATATTTGTTGAGTTATATGTAGTAAATTAGAAGTAATCTATAGGATGTTTCCTCAGTTATATGTAGTGGATTTAGAAGTAATATGTAGCATGTTTGTTCAGTTATATGTAGTGGCCTCACGAGTATTATGTAGCATGTTTGTTCAGTTATATGTAGTGGACTCAGGAGTATTATGTAGCATGTTTGGTGAGTTATATCTAATGTATTAAGAAGAAATATGTAGGATGTTTGTTCAGTTATATGTAGTTGATACACAAGTAATATGTAGCAGGTTTGTTCAGTTATATGTAGTTGATTCACAAGTAATATGTAGGATGTTTGTTCAGTTATATGTAGTTGATTCACAAGTAATATCTAGCATGTTTCTTCAGTTATATGTTGTTGATTCACTAATAATATGTAGAATCCTTCCTCGGTCATATGTAGTGGATTTAGAAGTAATATGTAGCATGTTTTCTAAGTTATGTATAGATGATTAACAATTTATATGTACCATGTTTGCTGAGTTATATGTAGTGGATTTAGAAGTAATATGTAGCATGTTTGTTCAGTTATATGTAGTTGATTCACAAGTAATATGTAGCAGGTTTGCTCAGTTATATGTAGTTGATTCAGAAGTAATATGTAGCATGTCTAATCAGTTATATGTAGTTGATTCACTAGCAATATGTACCATGTTTCCTCAGTTATATGTAGTGGATTCACAAGTAATATGTAGCATGTTTCATCAGTTATATGTAGTTGATTTACAACTTATATATAGGATTTTTTTCAATTATATGTAGTGGATTAACAAGTTATGTATAGCATGTTTGTTCAGTTACATGTAGGGATTCAGAAGTAATATGTAGGATTTTTGTTAAGTTATATATAGTTTATTCACAAGTAATATGTGCTATGTTTCTTCAGTTATATGTTATGGATTCATGAGTAATATGTAGCATCTTTTCTCAGTTATATGAAGTTGATTCACAAGTAATATGTAGCATGTTTACTAATATAAATCTACTGGATTCAGGAGTAATATGTAGCATGTTTGCTCAGTTATATGTAGTTGATTCACAAGTAATATCTAGCAGGTTTGCTCAGTTATATGTAGTTGATTCATAAGTAATATCTAGCAGGTTTGCTCAGTAATATGTAATTGATTCACAAGTAATATGTAGGATGTTTGTTCAGTTATATGTAGTTGATCCACACTTAATATGTAGTATGTTTGTTCAGTTATATCTAGTGGATTCAGAAGTTATATGTAGCACGTTTTCCAGTTATGTGTAGTTGATTCAGAAGTAATACGTAGGGTGTTATTCAGTTATATGTAGTTGATTTACAACTTATATGTAGTATGTTTTTTCAGTTATATGTAGTGGATTAACAAGTTATATGAAGCATGTTTGTTCAGTTATGTGTAATATATTAAGAAGTAATATGTAGGATGTTTGTTCAGTTATATCTAGTTGATCCACAAGTAATATGTAGCATGTTTGTTCAGTTATATGTTGTGGATTTAAAAGTAATATATAGGATGTTTGTTCAGTTATATATAGTTGACTCACAAGTAATATGTATCATGCTTCTTCAATTATATGAAGTATATTCAGGAGCAATATGTAGCATGTTTCTTCAGTAACATGTAGTTGATTTACAACTTATATGTAGGATGTTTTTTAGTTATATGTAGTGGATTAACGAGTTATATGTAGCATGTTTGTTCAGTTATATCTAGTATATTAAGAAGCAATATGTAGGATGTTTGTTCAGTGATATTTAGTAGATTCAGAAGTAATATGTAGGATGTTTATTCAGTTATA
>NW_013670154.1:11473-28976 GCF_000517525.1 Limulus polyphemus | reverse complement strand
CGAAGTACCCAGAATTTATGCATAAATATGCAACTTTACAACTAGTATAAAAATGACTTACTACATGCGAATCAGATCGTTACTGTATACATGATGAAGATAGGCTTAAGTACACCTCACCTATTAATATATATATATATATATATATATACATTAGAAATAAGTACATTAGACTAAGAAACCGAAATTAGTTTTAAGTTGCGACGACAAGCATTAACAGAGTATTTATCTGTAACGATCTCGAGGAGTAAGTAAAAATAATGAAGATGTGAATACACATGTGGAATTATTCGCCATGTGTAGAGCGAATAAAGAGAAAATGTGTTTATTCACATGAATATTAGTGCAATTACGTACATGAACGTTGTCCTGAAAGGGGTCATGTAGTAAGTGCGGGATATTCTGACCCTCATGTAGTAAGTATAATAATATTCTATAGAAATCAGTTACCATCTACCAGGGGGGAGAGGTCAAATGCACCTGAACCTCCCAGGTTTTTAAGACCTATGATAAAGATCACAGATAGACAGACTGTGATCGAAAACACGGAAGTGCATTCGCAACCCTATCAATGCCTGTGAAAAATAAGTCAAAAAGTAGCACAAAACCTTACTTGTGATTTATTACGAAAAAGTCTTTTGTTAAAACTGACTGAAGATAACAATTATCTGTTGGGAAGAGAACGACTTTTCCTCAGAAGATGTGTATGTAATCATATGGTCACCGTATGCTTTAATCTTTTATCCCAAGCCATCCTATAACTGTGTAAACATGCTACATATTATATAGTTGATTCACAAGTAATATCTAGCAGGTTTGCTCAGTTATATGTAGTTGATTCACTAGTAATATCTAGCAGGTTTGCTCAGTAATATGTAGTTGATTCACAAGTAATATGTAGTATGTTTGTTCAGTTATATCTAGTGGATTCAGAAGTTATATGTAGCACGTTTTCCAGTTATGTGTAGTTGATTCAGAAGTAATACGTAGGGTGTTATTCAGTTATATGTAGTTGATTTACAACTTATATGTAGCATGTTTCCTCAGTTATATGTAGTTGATTCACAAGTAACATGTAACATATTTTTTCAGTTATATGTAGTTAACTCAGGAGTAATATGTAGCATGTTTACTAATTTCTATCTACTGGATTCAGGAGTAATACGGTGCATGTTTGCTCAGTTATACGTAGTGGACTCATGAGTAATATCTGGAATGTTTGATGAGATATATATAGTTGATTCATAAGTTATATGTAGCATGTTTGTTCAGTTACATGGAGTGGATTCTGTAATATGTAGCATGCTTGACCAGTGATGTGTAGTATATTACGAAGTAATATATATCATGTTTATTCAGGTATATGCAGTTGATTAACAAGTAGTATGTGGCATGCTTACTCAATTATATGTAGTTTATTGAGGAGGAATATGTAGCATGTTTTCTCATTTATATGTAGTGGATTTAAAAGTAACATGAAGCATGTTATCTTAGTTATGTGTAGTATATTAAGAAGTAATATGTAGCATGTTTGTTCAGTTATATGTTGTGGATTCAAAATTAATAGGTATCATATTTGTTCAGTTATATGTAGTTGATTCAGAAGTAATATGTAGGATGTTTGTTCAGTTATATGTAGTTTATTCAGGAGGAATATGTAGC
This sequence comes from Limulus polyphemus, assembly GCF_000517525.1. Taxonomy (NCBI): domain Eukaryota; kingdom Metazoa; phylum Arthropoda; class Merostomata; order Xiphosura; family Limulidae; genus Limulus; species Limulus polyphemus. The sequence continues at coordinate 27,314 of NW_013670154.1, read as the reverse complement.
ATGTGTTCTCAGTCATAGGTAGTGAATTCAGGAATAATATGTAGCATGTTTGCACAGTTATATGTTGTGGATTGAGAAGTAATATGTAACATGTTTGATCAGTTATGAGTAGTAGATTCAGAAGTAATATGTGCTATGTTTCTTCAGTTATATGTAGTACTTTCATAAGTAATATATATCGTGTATATTCTGGTATATGCAGTTGATTAACAAGTAGTATGTGGCATGCTTACACAATTATATGTAGTTTATTGAGGAGGAATATGTAGCATGTTATCTTAGTTATATGTAGTGGATTCAGGAGTAATATGTAGCATGTTTGCACAGTTATATGTTGTGGTTTGAGAAGTAATATGTATTATGTTTGATCAATTATGTGTAGTATATTTAGAAGTAATATGTAGCATGTTTGTTCAGTTATATGTAGTTGATTCACAAGTAATAAGTAGCATGTTTCTTGAGTTATATGTAGTTGATTCACAAGTAATATGTAGTATGTTTCTTCAGTTATATGTAGTAGTTTCGGAAGTAATATATAGGATGTTTCTTTAGTTATGAGTAGTTGATTCATAAGTAATATGTAGAATGTTTGTTGAGTTATATGTAGTTGATTCACAAGTAGTATGTAGCATGTTATATGTAGTTGATTTACAAGTAGTATGTAGTATGTTTCTTCAGTTATATGTAGTAGTTTCGGAAGTAATATATAGGATGTTTCTTTAGTTATGAGTAGTTGATTCACAAGTAATATGTAGAATGTTTTCTCAGTTATATGTAGTATATTAACAAATAATATGTTGGATGTTTCTTGGAAAGGAACTTTTATATTTTTTCTTTTGCATATTGACGGTTTTATACTGATTAGTTCTGATTTGTAGTGGCTTCTTGTTATTTTTAACAGGCTTTTACGTTAGTAATATAATTAAAGGGAAATGAAAAGGAAGTAGACAATTAACTGTTAAGATAACGAATACAGTGAGGGAACGTTATCCATATTGTACATTAGCGTAAAGTTTTGTCTGGTAAAATGGCTCTTTCCCTTTTTATTTATTTTCTACTTCATTTCTTTTGTATTTATGTTACTGAATACTATTTTCTGGCGCTGAAGTCATTTTTAAATGAAAGCGAGGACAATAAAATTATAATAAATAATTAAAAGAACGTTTATTATTAATACAATTAAAACTATTGAAGGCGTATGGCTTCCACTTTAAAACAATTCTCTGAAAGTTCTAGTTTCGACGTGATCTACGTCATCGTCAGGAGTTACTTATAAGACACTTACAAGCCATACTTTGTTCTTTTACCCCTTTTCGCATTGCTTCACTATTAGTTAAACATTTCCTTCGTCTGCTTTGTTATTTTTTACATATTTTTATAATTATTATGATATATCTCGTTATATTTGGACATATTGACTTGCTGTTCTTTCGTCTTTATTTAATACTTCTTTTTGTTTTTAATACTTTATTATTTCTAGTGTTTCTTTGATATTCAATGCTATAATACAACGATGTTGAGCAAAAATTAAAGTTTTTTACCATAATATTTTATATTAATTAGTTTCAGATGTTCGACTATAGCTTAAGTTTCCATTTTATTATTTCTTATATAACCTTTATGTTCATGGAATGTGTATTTGAAATTTCTTTTAGTTTGGCCAATATAAATACCAACACATTCACATTGTATTTTGTAAATACTAATTTTATCTGTTACTTCTATTTTGTCTTTAGTATTTTGTATCACGTATCTTATCTTATTTATTGGTTTGAAGATTGGATAAAAATTCCGATGCGTTTTAAATACTTTATATAACTGACTTGTTAATTCTGGAACATAAGGTGAACTTAAAGTTTGTTTTTGTTTTTCATAAAAAGATCTGAATGTAGTATTTTTAACTGTGTTTACACCTTTGTTAAATTCCTTAAGTGCTTTGTCTGCTATATTTGGTTCAAGTCTTCTATGAATAGTTATATACTCAATTAATAACAATTCGTTATACAAATCTTCTGTCTGGAATATATATTTTAAAGCTCTATAAACATAGTGTAAAATGCAGATATTTTTTTGTGTTATTATCTGCCGTGACAATAAGACAAAACAGTCGATGTAGGTCATCTCGATTACTGCTGTGTTCCATTGTGTACAAACTACTCTTGATGTGATGAACAGAAAATGATCAGTTTTTTATTTTTTCCAAGTGATGAAAATATGTAAGAAATTTAGCTCTGCCAACTCTAACCCTTAAAGTACGTGTTCAGTGTACTTTGTTGTAGTTTATGTCATAGATCATGATAAACTCTTCATTGCATTGAAGGCAAAACATCTCAATATTTTTTACTGTCTTTCAAAATTTTTAGTGAATACTGGAGGGAAAAACGACCTTAACACTCTAGATAAACATAATATAATATATTTTTATTTCAACCAACGTTTCGCCTTTGCGGCTTCATTAGGGTTAATATACAGGGTGAATATTGTATGCATTTTGACAAGCTTTGACTTTGTTAGAAATCAATTAACGACACATTAAATAGTTAAAATGTTCTTACATATTTGAAGTAGTCTTGTAAACTTTATACAATGTAGTATGTTTCAAACATTTCATTTAAACATAATAAAAGCAAGACTTTATTACAATGTGTAACTTTTATTTTTCTACACCATAACAACATTACAAATTCGACACCTTTTGTATTGAATTTACAATAATGTACTAATACACTTGATATTGTACAAAGATGACTTGAAGAAGTCACAATATTTGGACATTTGAAGCCAATGTATCATACAGAAGGCAATCTGGAAAGAACAACAGATGTGAAAGTGATAGATCACTCGCAAATTCGATGGTGTAAATATTTAACCATATATTTTTGGCCTAACACTGTACAGCTTTTGGTTTCAAATCTATATTTTATTGCATTGCACTAATCTGGATTAATTTACTAGTGATTAACCTCTGTAGAGAAGTTCTAAAATGCTTGAATTTAGAGGCGAGAAGCAAAGAGTGTTTTTATCAATTCAGGAATGTCGCTTTTTTAATGGGTTGATGCCTCATAGTCATCCTAACCATAGTGCTTATGTGTATCGAAAACGTAGTTACTTCTTTTATGTTTTAAGTAAGAGATTTTATAAAAGTTCAATATTGTCTCTATCTATTTAGAGATAAACAAACTTTTAAGCATTTTTTGTTAATGTAAAAACATAGGTACCACACATGTAATAGGGCCTTGTAATTAAACATTATCTAATTTTGAAATAATATGGAGGTAAACAAAGCTGAAATGGCTCATACCCCAGAGCGCTGGACAGACGTTAAGGGGTCATTTCCAGAACCCACGCCCTCCAACTTCACTCCAGGTTACTGTATGTGCATACAATTGATGACCACATGCCAGAATCAGAGCAATTAATAGGGAGGACATTATACGGATCCTAGATTATGAAGTAACATACAATTTGGAAATTTTATTTGAAAAATAAACAAATACAGAAAATAGAAAGGTAACATGGGAGAACAAAATTTGCACAATTAGAACCAAATAATACACTTTAACAAATCAAAGAAATAAGCTCAGAAATCACAAAAACAAAATGTTACATGATGAGGTAACCAGTATATATCAATACAGGGATTCATTATGAAGAACAGTAAATACATAATCACAAGTGTAACGGGAAGTTGCAATCAATGACACAGAATTGACAAATGAAAGAATTATCTGTATGCAGAAAATAAACAATACAATACTAGAAACATTTACAAAAAAGAGTGTGGGAAATTATATTTGTGAAAACAAAAAGAGTGAAACATGAAAATCAAAATATTAGTTACTGCGAAGAGTGACGCCAACGACAAAAAGAGAGAAGGATCCAAAAACTGACAATGTGCTTCCAAACGCAATAGAAGACGAGACCTGATTTGATGCAGGATAGTACTGAAAGTGTCCTGGGACTTGTCATAAATATATATGTTCGTCGTCAACTTTATAACATGTTTGAACAGAATTAAAGAATACTGAAATGAAAAACCAAGATGTGGCAACACAGGCAAGGGAATATGGTACAGTACAGTATTAGATGATATTAAAGGAATAAACGTGACAAGAATTTCCATGCCTGGACAGAGAGAGGACACAACACCAAAAGATGCATCACAAACTCAACCCTGGAATGATAGATTCGGCAAGACTCAGTGGTACTGATATGTGAAAGGTATAGATGCTCTCGAACTGGTAGAACATTTTGAACGATGTGCCAACAGAAGACCTGTAGATGCAGCTACACATGATGCAATGTAACTGGAGCCCAGATAGAATCCCAAAGTAGATGGGGGTAATGCTGTTCAATGCAATGAGGATGTTGTGGAGCTAGGATTCTGTAGAGTGAACTAGATGGAGAAGAAACGTTAAAATCATGAACCTCCCTCTGAAAACGACTGACAAGTGTAACACATGGGAGATAACAAGGAAAGAGGATAACCAAAAACCCTGAGTCCCACCCCTAACAAATAACGAGATAAGATAGAACAGGGATGATCGTCCCTGGATAAGCATTTCACTGATAAAGTGATTAATAATATGAGGCATTCAGTCCGAAATCAGCGGATCCCCAGACCTCTATGACAAGTTGGTAAATGTAAAGAAAGTCGGGAAATCATTTCCGTTTTCCCTCCTCTAAAAAACAAAAGACAATGTCATCAATAACCCAAGCACTAACTTCCCCCAAAGGGAAAACAGCACCTACATACCACATGAGAGGCAAGATCTACTGACGAATAATATGTGCTCAAAGGAAAACGTTAGCCTGAGTAAAACGAAAATCTTGAACAACAGAACGAATACGACCAATGATTTCCTCCCAAATAACAATAGGTGCCGAAAGAAACTGAACCCCAAAGCACCTAAAACCAGAGTTCGTCCTTGACAAACCAAAAGTTTTTGTGAGAGGAAGAAGCCCATTTCTCAACCTCCGTGCCAGAGTCTTTTTCCAGATTCAGCTGTGCTCCACTAGCCTGGGAATATTTATCAACCACAACAATATTAGTAACTAGAGAGGATTGATCATACAAGAAAAGCTTCAATCATCAGCATGACGTATATATATTTAACAGAAACACCACCACAACCAGGTAATGGGATACTAAGAATTGAGGAAGAATGATAAATATATAACAACAAACACTCGATCATTAAGGTATACAAAAGAGGAGACAATGGGCAACCCTGTCTCACGCCTTGAAGATTATGGAAAGAAGGTGCCAAAACCCCATTCACCAACAACTTGCTGGAAACCGAGGTATACAAGGACTAGAGATAATAAACGAAAACAGGTGGAAACCCAAATATCTACAAAAAATAATGATGAACATGGTCAAGTGTCTTACTTTGATCCAAAGAAATAAAAATAGCCGGAAAATTTTGTATTCCATATAAGAAAATAAATCACGCATTAGTATAAGGTTTTGCTGAAGGCTCCCACTTTAACAAACACATGTTTGGGTACAGAGAACGAGTTGGGACATAACAGGAATTATACACAGACAGAAATTCAACATGAAGTGGATCCTTACAAATTAAGGAAACCAAGGCATCTGGTGATTCAGATGGCAGATAACCTTGAAGACTTGAACAAAATGGTTAATATAAGGCCACACATGACGATAAAATTCCAAGTCCAGGACACTTTCCAAGGGGCAGGGACTGTATAGCAGCCCAACATTCACCCACAGAAAGAGGCTTGGTTAAGTCATCAAAGTAAGCTTGATCCAAGGTTGGCAAAAACTGGGTAATTTGATTCCACAACCCAATATCCACTAATGTTGGTGTGTACAAATTACGAAAATAAATATAACAGAAATTTAGTACATCATTTACATGAGTGGTTATTTGATCACTGTCAGACAATAATTGTGAAATATGACGACACTTTGCAAATTGTCTTGCTTTACATAGATGAACCCGACAATTATTGCCAGGATCCAAAGATTCCATAACATGGTGAACAGTAGTAGTCTGGAAAAATTTGTGATATTCAATATCAATATCACTTTTGACTCGTTTTATGTCCATTTTCATCCCTGAGGTCCGTACCGAGAAATAATCGGAGTAGGGGACAACAGGGATGTCCCGTCCAAGAAAAACCATGCACATTTACAGCCAACAGTAAAGATAAACACCGTGAGTGCACACCAGGAATTCGAAGACCCCCATTGTGGAGCAGCAAGGTTAAAGACAACCGGAATACCAGTTCAGCGCAGCATTCGAGTAGGGGGAAAATAGCCCCAAGGTACAACACAAAGAGGCAGGATACGTGTGCAGAAAAGATTTGCCCCGTAAAAGAAATTTGTAGGGCAATAGTAGTAATCCTGCACCAGTGAACACACACGATTAACAACATCCTCCTAGACAGTCTCAGGATCAGAAAGGAAGAGGATCCCAAAACATTTAATCGGGGAGGAAGTCCAAGTAAGACCAAAAGGGGTGTCTGTAGATGAAGCCCACCTGCCTAACCAATGAGCCCGAGATTTGACATAATTCAACTGAGCTGCACTGGCTCTTGAATACAGAAAAACAACAGCCTATGCAAAACTAAGGGAAGTCTGGTCAGACATCATCATCACGACTGACATATTTGACAGACACCCTGCCTGGCAGGGAAATACCTCGGACGGAAGCCATGTGAAAAAGGTACGAGAGAAGGCACTCAATCACTAGTGTATACAAAGAAGGCAATAAAGGACAACTTTGGCAAACATCTTGAGAGAGAACAAAAGGAGCCATCAGGAAGCCATTCACCAGGATCCTGCTAGAGGCAGAGGTGTAGAACGCCTTCAAATAACACACAAAGGAGGAGGGAAAGCCATATCTTCCCAAAACGCCCCACAAGAAATCGTGGTGAACTCGATCAAAGGCTTTGCTCTGATCGAGTGAAACAAAAATTGTCGATCAGCACGATCATTAAGATAGTGGAATAAGTCCTGGAGAAGGACAAGGTTCTGTTGGATACTCCGACCCTGAACCCCACACATCTGCGTGCTAAGAATCAGGGTGGGCATTACAGCACTCAAACGAGCACACAAAACTTTTGCCACAATTTTTGAATCAACGTTCAGAAGAGATATTGGTCTCCCAGAGGAGATGTCGGATGAGTGATCAGCATACCAGCAGACAAACGGCCACGTGCCAAGCAGTCATTAAAGACTTGCACAAAGGAAGGTCCAATGACATGCCACACATGGCGGTAAAACTCGACTGGCAAGCCGTCTGGCCTCGGACACTTACCCAGAGGTAAGCACTGGATAGCAGTTCAGCATTCACTCATGGAGAGCGTTCGAGACAAGTCTTCGTGGAGTGACTGGTCCAGAGTCGGCAAAATCTGGGTGATGTTATCCCAAACACTACAGTCAACTGGTGTAGATAAAAACAAGGAGCTGAAATTCGCAAAGCACGTGTTGAGGATGTCTGTCACGTCAGATGACAAACGAACATCCATCATCAACATGGAGGAGATGTGTTTACGTTCAGCCCTCTCCCGGGCTTTGCACAGAGAAATGCGACTCAAGCTTTTGGCATGCAATGACTCAGACAAGTGGGTAATGCTGGCAGACCAGAAGAGCTTACGATATTCCAAATCTATGTCCCCCCGAAGCCTTTCAATGTCGAACCAGGTCCATTGGTCGATGGGGTTACCTCGAAGCAAGGCCGCCAAGGCTGCCTGCTTAGAGCACAGGAGAAGCCTATTGCTTCGAGCCTGGTCAATGCCCCTTTGCCTCAGCAAGGAGGCACTGATCTCCTTCAAGCCCACTCACCAAGACTCACTGACAGTAACAGTGGATCAGGCATCCCAGACTGGGGATAGCAGCTGCTCCCCTATCACAGCATCTGCAAGAAGGGAGACATTGAGCACTCCAGGAACCCGAGCACATAGTTGAAATCCCTACCCAGGGCGAGATTGGCCTGAGTGACTAAGTACCTGTCCAAAGATCAGAAGAACATCCAATGTTCTTTCTCCAAACAGGGGCATAGATATTAACAAGACGGATCTTTCATCCATGAGTAAGGACATCAACATATAGGACCTGACTCGTAGCATCGCTGTGGGAGGCAAGGACACTACCATGAAAAAAGAACTGAGCAGGATCTCCACCCCACAAGCATTCGTGGAACCAAAGAACCAGAAATCTGGGACAGGGAAGTGATAAACGAAGGAAAAATTATCACTTGTGAAAACAAAGTGGGTCTCCTGCAAGAATATAACATTAGCCCAGAGGCGATCACAAAGAAAAAACCGTGTACCACTGTTTAGCAAGGATACACAGTCCCTAGGTGTTCAAAGACACGAAGGAGAAACCCATTCTGCCAAGAGGGAGCAAAGAACTACAGGCGGTGCTGCTTCACCATTGTGGTTCAAAACACGTTTAAGGATATCAGAGTCAATTGGGGGCATCCTATTCAACTGGGAGATGGGAGGCAACTGGTCAATAACGGGGGAAGACCAAGACACCACATTACATAGTTCAAAACGAAGAGGAGGCACAGGAACTGGGATATGATGGTTATGGACAACAGGAGAGGAAGGAGAAGCAGCTGCAGAGGAGTCAGATGAGAATCCTGCAGCACACTCAGGGACATCCACGGGACTGGACGAGGCAGAAGTTACAGTGGACGAATCAGGAGGTGAAGGAACAGATGAATCTTCCTTCTCGGGACTGGAAGTACGTTGGGTAACCATGGCCTCCATGGAGACTGGCAAGGCAACAGCAGATGGAAGAATGTTGGTGTCATTGCTGTGCTGAGAAACCTCACTCTCAGGACTTGAAGGAAGTGACTCGTCTTGCTGCCCCATGGATACTGGACGAACATCATTAATTGGGTCGGGGATAGGTGGTACAGGCTCTGAGAATGATGGAACATTGTTTGTCAGCTCCAGAAACCTTATTAGCATACGTCGGGCGCACACAGAAGAGTTGTGAGCCCCCTGACACAAATCACAAGCAACAGTACACTGGTCCTTCCCATGCCCTAACGTCTAACATCGCGAGCACCTCTGGGTTTTGCACTGATTTGCGAACTGACCTTGAAATCCACAACAGCGACATAAGCATCGCATGCCCCGGTAACTGACTATAACCGTGTAGTGGAGTGGTCATATCAATCCTGATCCTCTGGTTTCCAGTGCAGACACCCGGGCAGTATGGATAGCATTCGTACTCGATTTTTAGGACCTTACCATATTGCTGTAAAGTTGCAGTAATCACAGTATGGGGCATTTCATATGGAGTGGAATGTAGAGTCATTCATTTGAGGTTCTGTACTACAGGACTTACAGAAACGGGAACACCATTCATAGAGAATGACCCCCTGTGAACCACAGCCAGAGTAAACAAAGTAGAGATGTATCTTCCCACACCAAAGTGTTGGAAGCAGTGCACAACATTACTACCCAGGCTCTTATATAAAGAGTCAATCACCTGGGACGGCAATGCGTCAGCAGAGACAATAAACCTGACCCACCGTGGTCGGGTCAGGTGAGTGGCAGTATTCATTCCAGCCAACTCAAAAACGTAACAAGGAAATCAAAAATCTAAATAGTCAAAAACACACAAAACGAGAAACGAAAAAGATACTCAAAAAATAAACGCGCACTCGTCCAGATAAATATCGCAGAAGAGAAGACTGGTTTATGTATTATACCACATATACACATTCAGCTCCAGGCTCGGCCTCACTGAAGATTTGAAAAAAGAAGACCGCTATATAATGTATTGTTTTGATAATTAAGAAACTGGTGTTATTAAACTGAGACATCAATAATATGTACACAGACCTTTCACTTGCAAAAATATTTCGGATGCTTGATACATTGAATATTAATTTAGTTATTTTTTTTATTTATTTACTTATTTTTAACGAAATTGGTTTGTCAGATATTATTGCTGTCAAGTGAAAAGTCCCAAACTGTCGTTGTTAACATAAAAACTATGTGGTGACATCTAGCGACGGCAAGGGAAACTATTATGAAATGTAGAAGTAATTCGCCTGAGTAGTGGTTTTCCTTTTTGTTATTTTCTCAAAAAAACGCGCGTAATAAAAGAAGATAATAACATTGTTCTTATGTAGTAATTAGGCTAGCATATGCGCTTTGAGAAAAATATTTTTAAGTACTACTTTAAAAAAATATAATTGAAAAGTTTTCATACTGGGGAAACAAACTTTCGTGCATTTTCTAAAACAACTATTCAGAGATTGAAAGTAACAATGTTTGTTTTAAATAATATAACAAATAAATACTGTTTTTAAGTATGTTTAAATTTTCCCAACCACCTAATTGCCTCGAAAATACGAAACTAATAAAGCATAAGATGACAGAGTCTATAGGAAAGGGATATATCTATATGCATGTAGCATTAATGACTGTCAGGAAACCTTGAAGGGTATATTAGACAAAAATCAACAAATATGATAATAATATTTTAAATGGAAAAGTGGGTAAGAAAACTAGAGCATTAACTGTACACTATCACGTCGAGTTTACTACATTAAACTCATCACTTTCATGTTACACTCTTGCACAATGTAAGTAATTAAACACTACTAATACAGAGCTGTCCTTTGCATTTTATTCAAGCCCTAACATGGAAGGTCCTTTCTCACAGACTTGAACAACCCCCATGCAAATCATACACATTTGTCAAATATATATTGAGACTAGTCGTTCGTTTATGAGGTAAGAACAATTTCATAGTGAAGTCACAAATTACAAGAATTATTAAAACATTTTATCCAAAATTTCAAATACAAATTATATTTAAATCATCTCTCAAAATACAAAATATACTCAGATCTAAAGGCCTAATTGTCTACCTGGTAAAAAACTACCAATTCGATCAGGCTCGACAATTTACACACATAATGAAATCAGGAAACACCCCATTCCGGTTAAGGATTTCAAAGTCGTCTCTTAAGGATCATCCAATATTAAACTTTTAATTAAAGAAAAAATATATATTATAAATGAACTCCCAACTTTAAATAATAACACAGCTTCACTATAATTAAGTCTGTTCTGAATAACTTGTATCGTGTTGTTATTTCATTATCCTATTCTTTATTGTTTGTTTTTTAATTTACTTGATCCTTTTATTCTGCATTTTAATTACTCTTTATAAAATGGTTGGACTTTATAAATTTCCGTACCTAATGTTGTACTCTATTCAATTAGCTTGCTGAAGATTGAATGTTTATATTCCCAAACGTTAGAGAATTAAAAGTTTATTACTGTAAAGACACGTGTGAAATGTTCTTTTGTTGCTGCCATCGGTCTACTGTTCATTGATTCCCGTTGATTGAATCTGTTGCTAATGACGATTTTGTTCTTGTTTTTTTTTTTTTACAACTATATAAGTATTTTATAGTAGTATTAATGTAACAAACATTTCTTGCACGTATCACGTAACATTTTAATTACAATTTTCGTCAAAGAAACCTCTAGCTACTCACTTTGAATTTCCAAAGTCTCGGATGGTATAACTGTATTTCACTTTCTTTCTACCCATACTAACATAAGTGTTTATTGAGGTCAACCACGTGATACAAGATATTTTTATTCAAATTTTCAAATATGTGCATAAATATATAAATTTGACCTTATGTTCATTTTCTTTCATGGTCAATTTCAGAGCTGTTGCAAGAGTTTCATTTCAAATGCAACTCGAACAAAAAAAAAGGAAATATTTATCACTTTGACATTATTCAACAGTAAACTCTTAAGAGTCACGGGTTATTTGGAAAGTGGTTCAATCTAAAACGGTATAATAATTAGAGTAGAAATGAAGAAATCATATTTTAGTCTTCAGTAGTTGGCTATATTGTTGGAATATTTCATTAAACCTTTATGATTCTGCATTTAAGGAGGCGGTTTGTAATGTATGAGTAGTTATTTAGTTTAATTATGAAATAGAATGCACGTGAATATATATATATGTAGATATATTGTTACTTTGGTACTTTACGTAGAATTGATAGATAGATTAGCTATATGCATTTTATATTTTTTTTAGCTCAAACTTTATTTATATGTATACTATTGTTTATGAATATTCTTACAGTATTTATGAAAATTGTTTATGCAATTATTTCTGGATTTATCGTTTACATTTAAGTCTATATTTGTAATTATCCTATTGTAATTTTTATATATGTCTCATTATGTTTGATGTTTTTTATCTTACCTATTTAATGTTATATAATGTTTTTGTTAGTTTAAATACGTGAACTTTAAACATCAATAACTTTAAATACTCATATTTAGTGCTTCACAAAACGTTACTATATGCAACATTAACACCATTTGGCCCATACGTTACATGAGACGACGTTCCGTTTGAATATACCTAACACTAGCATCTTTGTAGACGTCATTGATCGATATCTATTTAAGAATTTCTAACTGACTCTCTCAAACTTATGTCGACTAATCAGTGAGTATCTAAAATGCTTTCAATAGGAAATTAACATCGAGAAACGGTGAAATAGTTGATTTGTTGTTGTGTGTTTTGGCACAAAGCAGAGAGAGGTAAAAATAGGATCAGCACGAAATAAGATTATCTGAACACTTTTTTATTTCGAATTCCTTAACTCCTGCAACATGAATAGCAAATTAAGTAAAGCGTTATTTAATATTATGTGAACAAAAATACAAGAAGAACGATTTGACGACCTTTATTTATAGCTGCGATTTGTCTATTATTTGGACAATGCTTAAGATGTGGTTTGATAACACTAAGAATTAGTCTGGGCGAGAGTACGGTTACATTGGGAATCTGCTTGTTTTGTAAGGAGGGAATTAAAGGTAGAGGTGAACAAAATATTTATCTTATACACTTTTTCATTAAATCACATATGTTACTTCAATTCTATTTGAACTTATAATTTCACTAACATGAATGTTTTGTAACATTCCAATGGTGACTGTAAGAGACTAGAAACTCAAACTGGTATAATACACAGAGAAGTGATAAATCGGATGAGAGATTGGCTTCATATTGATTTGTTAATAGGTTAAATAATTTATCTGCTAAATAATCCACAGTAATAAATTAGTAAGAAGAAGATTACATATGGTTCAAAAGTTATATAAATATAAAATAATTGTAAGGAACAAAAAAAAAACAAGAAGAAACATTGTGAACACAACACCTAAATTACACATTATATTTCTATATCAAGCTTTATCTCACGAAATTGAGATTTTGGCACCATGTATCGATATTCCAACTCTGCAGTATTTCAATTCCTTTAAGATACGTCTGTAGCTGTTATAGAAGAAGACTTACTGAATAGATCGATTGTTTAGAGAACTGATGGCGTTGTGAACTCGAAACTTTTGATGAGTTTTTCTCGATTTTCAAAGCAGATTATTTGATTCAAACAGCCAGAACTGACTTTGAGGCCTAAACTTTAAAAGAACATTTGACGGTTTCATGTAATCTTTCAACAAATTATTGCAGGTTGTAATATTTCTGCTAATGCTGCCTCATGATATAACTTTTTTCATATAATTTTCTCATTATTGCTTCTCAAATCATTTAAACTCGAATTCTACACGAAATGACATATTTCTAGATTCTAGTTAACTGAGGATACTCTTGTTAACCGATTTCTCATTCTGATATTCTGTAGCAGCTCGTAAGAGGTAGAGCATGCCTCCTCAAAGATTTTGGATAAATAAATGATTTCTTATTTGTTATATAGTGATATTCTTCTTTTATCTGTTTTTTAAGCATACTGTTCTAGAACACTGCCTAGTCGTGTAGCAAAATGGTCAAGAATATTGTCGATCACTCGTCGAGTTGAGATCTTGTAGCATGAAGCACAGAGAACTTGTGACTCTTGGTTCTTTTTTTTATCTGTACAGTTTCTGTGTGCTTGTGACAGAAACAGCCGGGAGGAAGTGAACCTTCTCATCAAGTTTAGAAAGTCGTTTTCTCACCAGTATATACAGAAAACCTACCTTTATAGGTAAATACACACGATGGGATTCTTTCAGTCCCAAAAGTCGCAAAACGAACTGTTACGACAGCGGAAGTCGCGCGACGCTGGGAGCATGCGCTGGAGTTCTAGAAAGATCGCGGAACCTGTCGAACATATTAGCGTTTGCTAGACGCGCGCTCTTATTATATATAAGCGCGGCAAACAAAGTGAGAGAATTAATCGGAACTGGAGTAACAAATAGAGAGATTGAATATAATAGACATAGTTAATCGAGTCAAGTGAGCGGTAGTGACCGTAAGTAAAGTGCGTGAATCGTTGTGAATTATAGCGTGTGTTTAAGTTAAAGTGACTGTGGAAATTAAGTATATTGCAAAGTTGAATTGAGAAAGAATAAACTAGTTTTATTTAAGAAAGGACTTGTATCGCTGAAGTTTCTTGGAAAGAATTTCTACGGAAAATTAGCAAACGAACACAGAGACGTAACAAATTGGTGTCAGAAGTGGCACGGAAAATAAAAATAAAAAAAGAAGAAGATGGAAACGACAGGTTGCAAATGAAACTACAGCTTAGCAGATTTTATGGCAGTAATACAAGAACAGCAAAACAAACAAGAAGAACGAGAAAATAAGCAAGAAAAGAAGCAATAAGAGAGACACCAGCAGTTGCAAGAAAACCTGAAACAGTGGCAGCTCGAACAGCAAAATAAATAAGAAGAGAGATTACAGAAGTTGTTGGAGGAAAAAGAAAAGAAGCAAGAAGAGAGATTACAACAGTTGTTGGAGGAAAAAGATAAGAAAAAGAAGAACGAGAAAAGAAACAAGAAGAGAGATTACAGCAGTGGCAAGAAAACCTGCAACAGTGGCAGCTCGAACAGCAAAATAAACAAGAGAGACTACAGCAGTTGTTGAAGAAGAAAGAAAATGAAGAAGAAGAGAGACTACAGCAGTGGATGGAGGAGAAAGAAAATAAACAAGAAGAAAGTCTACAACAATTGAGAGAAAGCCAGAGTACACAAATTGGAAACATTAGTAAATTTCAAAGCGAATTAAATGCCCCTTCCGGACCACGCAGCTAAACCCCAATGCAGACATCTTCAGTCCTGTTAGAAGTCCCATCCCAGATATGAATGTCAGCAATAGGGGTGATCCAGTATGAAGGAAGCCACAGGAATTCCATGTGAAGGCACCGTGGGAAGCATATAGAGCACAATTTGAGCTACTGGCAGACATGAATGGATGGACAGAGGAGCAGAAAGCAGTATATCTGGCAACGAGCTTGAAGGGACAACCACTGGAAATACTTGGACAGTTGTCAGCAGACGACAGACATAACTATAGAGCACTGGTAGCGGCTCTAGAACACAGGCACGGAACCCAAAATCAGTCGTAGGTCTACAGAGCTAGGTTTAGGACGAGAGTCCGTGCTAAAGAGGAGAGCCTGCAAGAGGTGGCACAGGACTTGGAAAGTATGGCACACAAGGTCTACCCAACTGCACCACCCGATCTCCTCAAGTTGTTGCTGAGAGATCAGTTCGTAGATGCCTTGGACAGTCCACAACTAAAGATACAAGTGAAGCAAGCACACCCCTCTACCATGCAGGATGCAATGGCCAGAGCTCTCGAATTTGAATCCTACGTTAAGTCCAGCACAGAGGTACCAAGGTTGGTACAGTCATCAGGATTCAAGGCCAGAAAAGGTCAGCTTTCAGAGAGGTTTGAGGGACTTTGCTGGCAACTTCAACACAGGAGAGATGCCACAGCAAGAAAAGCTGTTACCCAGAAAGGTTGTTGGAACTGTAGCAAACAAGGACATATCAGGAGCCAGTGTAAGAATAATATTAC
>NW_013670154.1:2367-11463 GCF_000517525.1 Limulus polyphemus | reverse complement strand
AACAAGTCAGCCTCAAGGAGACCAGTAGTGGTTGGTGTTGAGGGACACTCACCAACCCCCATCGTGAAAGTGCCAACAGCTAGGTGTAAAATGTCAAGCACACAGAGTGCAACTTTGTCGTAAATTCTGCATCTCAGCAAACCCTTGTGAGTTTGAAGGTGCTAGATCTCAAAGGAGTACCAGAAGCCATACAAAAGTTCTGTAATGTTACAGGACATTGTGTAAGGTTGTGGGGTCCAGTGTGGGTAACTATTGAGCTCATGGGCATGAAGGCTAGACACAAAGTATACTTGGCTGACATTGAAGTCCAGTGCACTCTAGGGTTGGACAACTTACTACCGAGGTAGTGTGTAGTTAATTTGATAAAATGACGTTTGAGAACAACAAAGGCTAAATTCCAGTAAGTGTTAAAAGAGTGGTTGAGCTAACAAGGTGTCATCAAGCTGAAATCAAAGTGACTGAAGGAGTTGATGATGGTGGAGTGGAACCAGGTATAGATATTAAAGCAGAGCAGGAGAAAAATCAAGATTTGAAGCCAATAATTTATTTTTTCTAAAAGCAAGTGTTTTGCGCCCTGCTTGGGAAAAGGTGTCTAGCTTAAGCCCTGTGACAAAGAACTATTGGGCACAATGGGACCAATTGAAGCTTGAAGATGATATTCTTCTCCGGAGATGGGAAACTGCAGATGGGAAAGTGACGAATTAATTAATTAATTAATCGGAACTGGAGTAACAGATAGAGAGATTGAAGATCATAGACTCAGTTAATCGAGTCAAGTGAGCGGTAGTTACCGTAAGTAAAGTGCGTGAATCGTTGTGAATTATAGCGTGTGTTTAAGTTAAAGTGACTGTGGAAATTAAGTGTATTGCAAAGTTGAATTGAGAAAGAATAAACTAGTTTTATTTAAGATTGTTTTTTGTTTTTAATTTCACGCAAAGCTACACGAGTGGTATCTGAACTAGCCGACCCTAATTTAGCAGTGTAAGACTAGAGGGGAGGCAGCTAGTCAACATCACCCACCGCCAATTCTTGGGCTACTCTTTTACCACCGAAGAGTTGGATTGACCGTCACATTATAACACTTTCACGGCTGAAAGGGCGAGCATGTTTGGTGGGACGGAATTCGAACCCACGACCCCTAGATTGCGAATCGAACTCCCTAACCACCTGGCCATGCCGGGCCTTTTATTTAAGAAAGGAGTTGTATCGCTGAAGTTTCTCGGAAATAATTTCTACGGAAAATTAACAAACGAACAGAGAGACGTAATAGAACCTTATTGCTACTTTAGTCCATCGGGTTCTAGTTATCTGTTCAAAGTTTGAATTATATTTCGAATTGAAGACAATTAAAACTATTTTATTAGAAAATGGGTATCCAGAAAACGTCATCAATCAAATTACTTCAAGGAAAATTGCGAGCTTCTCACCTGACCCAAAATTGGGTCCTAACAAGTGTCCTGTTTACCTAAAATTAACATGGATTGGTAACATTTTAAAAGAAAAACAATTGAAAACGGCCATTACTAAATGTTTTCTTGCAGTGAACCCCTATTGTGCTTTTTACACAACACACAAAGTTGCGATACCTACCAAACAGAAAAGTGTGGTTATTTATGAAATTTCGCGCCACTGCGAATGTATTTACGTAGGTCGCACTTCACAAAGATTGCAGGATAGAATTAAACAATATGTACCCACATCCATAAGAACTAAGAGTGTGAATGAAAAGACTTTACCATGTCGCTCCAGTAAAACAAAAGTTTTACCACCAAAAATGTGAATCAGCGATTTACCAGCATTTACTAATGAACCCGACTTGTGCTGACAACTACACGGATAGCAGGTTTGAAATGATTACAAATGGTCGGTCGAACTTTCATCTATGGAAGCCACCTTTATTAAAACAAATAAACCTGTCCTTTGCCACCAAAAAGAATTCCTATACAATCTACACATTCTTCAGTAGGTCTGTGACATTTCCTGATTGGCTAAAGGACATGGCAATCAGTGATTGTCTTAGCGGCCTACAATGACCTTACTCATTTTATAAGCTGTACTATTTCCTATAGATCATTTTCCAGACGGTTCTGCTATCATTAGTGTCTGGCAAAATGCTTTAGCAGATGTTTGGAACATCTCAAACAACAATTGGTCCAGTTATCAACGCTATTTTCAAGTTTTGAACAAGTCGACTTTCAAGATCTACGTATCTATATGTGCCGATGTTTCCATTTATCATCGTTATATTTTAAGATCTGTGCAAGAACTCAGCTAACAGATGTTTCCGCATATAAAAGCTATCTTAAAATATTAATTTAGTTAATTCTTTATTTATTTATGTATTATTAGCGAGATTGGTTTGTCAGATATCATTGTTGTGAAGTGAAAAGTCCCTAAATGTCGTTGTTAAAAAAAATGTTCTGCTATCTAGCGACGGCATGTGAAAGTATTATGAAATATAGGAGTATTTCGCCCGAGTACTGGTTTTCCTTTTTATTTTTTTCCCACAAAAATGCGCGTAATAGAAGAAGGAAATAACATTACTATTATATAATAAATTGGCTGGTATATCGACTTTGAGAAATATATTTTGAAATACTACTTTCAAAAGATATAATGCAAAAAGTTATTATACTTGGGAAACAAAATTTCGTGCATTTTCTGAAACTACCATTCAGAGATTGTAAGTAACAATGTTTATTATTAAAAAAATATTACAAATACATATTGGTTTTAAGTAAGTTTAAATTTTCCCAACCACCTAATTGCCTCGAAAATACGAAACTAATAAAACATAAGATGACAGAGTCTATAGGAAGGGATATATCTATATGCATCTAGCAATAATAACTGTCAGCAAACCTTGAAGGGTATATTAGACAAAAATTAACAAATATTATATTAATACTTTAAATGGAAAAATAAGTAAGAAAACTAGAGCATTAAGTTTACACTATCACGTCGAGTTTACTGCATTAAACTCACCAGGTTTATGTTTACACTCTTGTAAAATGTAAACAATAAAGCAAAACTAAGACAGCTGTCCTTTGCATTTTATTCAAGCCTTAACGTGCAAGGTGCTTTCTCAAGGAAATCATACACTTTGATAAATATCCATTAAGACCGGTCGTTCTTTCTTAGGTAAGCACAGTTACATAGTGAAGTCACAAATTTTAAGAATAGTTAAAATGTTTTATCCAAAATTTCAAATACAAATGCTATTTAAATCACCTTTCAAATTGCAAGATGTAATCAGATCTAAAGACCTATTATATACCTGTTAAAACACTCAATTCCACCAGGCTCCACAATTTGCACACAAATTGAAAACAGGAAACACCCCATTCCGGTTAAGGATTTCAAAGTCGTCTCATCTGGATCATCCAATATCAAACTTTTAATTAATTATTAACTAGCAGAATTACTTGGACAGAATATAACTTGTGTGTGAGGTTTTGGAAATGTTTATTATTCAGTCAAAGTGTAATTTTGAAAATGTAGAGACATTATTATAGTTATTATAGTTGTTTTTGACAATATTGTTATCAGTACATGGTAGTATATTCAAATAATTCGAACAAGGTGGGAAGGCAGAGACAATATATAAAGACGAGAAATTTTTGACTTGATCTGATTAGGCACTAATGCTAGGGATTGCTTTGAGACACACTTTGGACACGAGGGAGTTTTGTAAAATGATTGCATGGATGTATTCAATGTGGTGTTCCAATTTAATGTTTGTTTGTTTTATTTGTTTGTTGGGATTATGCACCAAGGTACACAATGGGCTATCTGTGCTCTGCTCACCACGGGTATCGAAACCCGGTTTCTAGCGTTGTACGTCCGCAGACATACCGCTGTGCCACTGGAGGCGTCAATTTAATGACAGTGGTGTGAAGACATTTCTATTATATAAATTACTAAACTTCACTTTGAGTTATAAAGTAAAATGTAATGAAGTTTTAAATTGTGTAGTATCTATACAAGGAGAAATCTGAAACACTATAAACTGTTTGACATTAATCAGTTTGATGTTATTTTGTTAATCGTGATTTCTATTTGGGAAGGGAAGTTTCAAGAAATTGATATGAAAGAAATAACTGGTTTGTTGCGTCAGGGGGGGGGGGCATAGGAAAACGTCCACGATATTCAAGTATGGCTACACCCATGAGGTAAATACGCAGTTAAAGGATCATCTCTTAGAGAAACGCAATGTGAATGTTTGATGTGGTCATATTTGCCTTCTCCGCTCTTATGTCCATTTACTGCGAGATGGCTCGATACGAGTCCAAGTAATTCGACGTAGGTAATTGTGTAATATAGAAGAGTAATTGGAGAAAGTTATACGTGACAAAATATCCAGTGTCACATAAAAGTTTTAGTTATTTCGAAGGAAATAATGTATTTAGTATTGATTTCACGCTGAAAGTAACTTGATTTAAACTGTCCGAGGTTTCTGTAACAAGGCAACTAACTAATAAATGGGCAGACAATTGTAATTATGATATGTTTGAAGGAAGGACAATGTGAAAAGGATACTTTTCTTATTGCTTGATTGTTTGGGGTGGGAGTGAATGTGGGTTGAACTGTCATCCAGGGCTGTGTGAGTATGACGCAACTTTGATGTGAGAAATTAGTAATACGTGTAAATAAGAGGTCTTGGAAGTTTGAAGGATGTCCCTCGCTACTAGATATACAGCTATACATTGTATAAAACAAACTTTTTTGGAAAACTTGTTTTATTTCCTATTGTAATGGGTGGGAGACTTTGAGAATTCTCTAGACCACTGTAATGTGTCGGTATCAAGCCAAATTTCTCCTGTAAATTTAAGAATATGTCTAAGCAACGCATCTTGATAGATTTTCTGTGCGGTTAAATACGCAGCTGCACATTTTGAAAGAGAGAAAAAAATTAAAGAGCAAGTTTCCTACTACTTGATTGATAGGGGAGGGGTGAATGCCGGCTGTTCTGTTGTCAAGAGGGTGTCTGTATCGAGACAAATGTGATGCGAGAGATTATTAATGAGTCTAAGGAAAACGTTTTGAAGGAAAATTTTCCTATTGCATTGTAGGTACGGGATCGATAAAATTTATAAATGACTATGTAGAAGATGAACCAAAATGTTGTTACTGTATTTATGAAAGATATTCTAAGAGGCGAATTTAAGTTATATACTCACTTACTCGGCCACACATTAAACACGTTATTAGAGGTAATTATGCTTGCGTTTCTTGTTCTATGAAATGGAGACCTACGTGCAAATTTGGTATTGTGAAACAACTTGCAACATTTAAAATATTTCTGTATTTTTATACTATCGCAACACAGTTTGTTTGTTTTCTAGAAATGATGAAATATTTTACAGTAAAACAAATCTTCAAAGCTCACGAAACTTTATTTTGACAAATAAAGTTTTATTGGCTAAATGTACTAATGATCAAAAAGTGTTTTTGTTTTTGAAAGTTCGGCTCACTTTACTGTGGTGTTTTTAGGTTTAGGTTTAAAATATAATAGTTTTATAATAAAGATATTATATCAAACTATTATTAGGATTTTGGTATACAGAGCCGAGGAATATTTAACTATTTATAAAGAAGTAAAGAAGACGAAATGTTGTTTAAAAAAGAATAATTTAAAAGAAGAAGCACATTCATAGAGCTTCCACCCCTAAAGTATAATGTATCAACAAAGACTCTTAACATAATACTGCAATTCACTTGTAAATATGCATTGAAAAAGAAGTAACACTCAATGCTTTATTATGCAGTATTCATAGGCAAGTAGAACCTCGATTGATGCTTAAATTTTAAAGTTTAATATATATTTATCTTCAGAATAAGGAAGTATTTTGTGTTTATGCGCAGAACGTGTAAGACGAATTACGCCATCGTTAACTGCTTGTATCAATGCTCTGTGTTTTAAAAGGCTAGTAGATAGTGTTTTGCCGTATTTTGGTAACGAGTGAGGATTGGTTCACGTTAGGTAAAGGCAGCATTAACACGGTAAGAATTGTGAAGTTTATTGTTATTTAACTGTTAAGAATAGAATGTAGTGAAGTATTGTTGGGCTATTTATAAACGACTGTAATATTTGTTTTAAAGAAGGGTACGTTAGGAACTTATCCTTTATATTATTTGATAACATTCAAAACTACCGAAAACTAGATCAGATATTCTACTCGTACAGATCAAGATTATTATGAAGTATAAAGTATCGTTGTGGAGGAAAAACGGTAAGATGTAATTATTAATATCTTTGTTGAAATAACTAAATATTATTTGATGTGTAGGTCTAAAATGATAATCTTCACTGTGACTTTGTAGTTGCAATGTTAATAATATGAAATGAGTGACTTGTATGAACTTTGTAACTTAATGAGAATGTGTTTTGTATAACAAATTCTTCGAAATATTTTTCTGTCGGATCTTGTTTCATACAAATTTTTCCATAAGACATGTGCACGATTAAAACAAGTTTATGGATATTAACTTTCTCAGAAACATTAGAGAATCATAGACGAAATGTAAACGTTAATTTTTCTAATTGATTTAGTATCGTTCTCATTCGATTGATTAATTACTAATTGGGTATTTGTTTGTTACAATAAACTTAAAAGAAGTTTGAGTTTAAATTCAAAGGAAAATAATATTAAAGAAAAAAGAACAGCTAAAATAAAGTTAAACTTAAAAAATTGGTACATAATATCTGTATCGTTATAATATTTGTATCCAAAACGTGTATATTGTTTGAATGAAACAAATAACTTTTAATAAAGATCATAGTTGTCAGAATACCTTCGTATACCATTATGTTTGAGCAAACTTAACTTTATGACAGTATTTTACTTTTAAATCAATTTTAAATAGAAATATTGAGAAAATACTTAATCACACAGTATGAATATACTTATTCCGTTAAAAAAAAACACTGATAGACCTAAATATATATTTTGTCACATTATTTCTTATTGTTTGAATATTTCGTTCATCATGTTTTATGACAAAACCTTAAATGTTTTACACTTTATGTATAAAATTTATGTTTTATGAACATGTAAATCGTTAATGTGTTGTATTAAATTTTTATAAAAAGTGACTTAAATTATGGCGAAATGTCAATGTAAAAAAACATTTTAATTATTAAGGTATCTATCGAAATATTGTTCGAAAGGAAGGTTCGTAAAAGTTGCAGCACGTTGTTTTACTGCGTAGGATATTTAAAGAATAATATAATTTACGACAAAAAAACAAAATACTACTTTATTTTAAAAGAAATATTATAAGTTTAAAAAATATAATTTCTAAACCATTTTTTTTCACATTGTTAAAATAGTAGAAATAACATTTATATAATTTTTGTTGTTTATATTTCTCTCATATTTTCTATAGCGAAGTGTATTAGCGTTCCTTAGTTTAGAAGCAATAAAATAGTTAAAAGGCAACAATTAAACGATATCTTTTGTGCTACTTTTACTATCGTAACTGTTGTAAACGTCATTTTATATCGCCACAACAGCCTTATAGGCGAAAATACTCGTTGAAGTGGATTTTTACAAATACATTTTTATTTTCATTTTCGAGGTCTCTAACAATCGCGGAAAATCTACATAATTCGTATGAAACTTGTCGCGAAAATAATTTTTCAAAGAAATATGAATAACGTAGAGGGAAAAATCTCTTTACTTGTTTATATTATGTCTATTTTTAATTGTAGATTGTTAAAATTATGTATTACGTTAGAAAATGTAATATTTGTTCGCGGTTTAGTCCATAATTTTCAGTAATGTAAATATACAATAGTAGTTAATTTGTACGACAAAATATTAAGATCCGTTGTTAAATGTGAAACATTGGTCATGAAGTGACGTACATTTATTTCTTAAGAACTGGAAGTTTAGCCGTTAGTAAAGCAAAAAATGTACAATTTATTTTCAAAGTTTCTAGACATTAAAATATACATGTATATGTTTAATAATAAGTGTTTGTATCAACGTATTTCAAAGCTTGCGAGAGTTAAAATATATTTGGAAAGGCTGTTACAAAAAGACTGAATTATTTCAGCATTATCAATCGAGAGTAAGGTAAGGAAATTAAATTAGAAAATCATGGAAGCATATCTACAAAAAAAAAAGCCGTATGATGCTATAAACTGATTAAGTTTACTTTTATTTCACATCGCTTTCTGTATATTTCGTTCGTGTTTTCTTAAGTTTTATATTGATTTTATTATTTTTGTTCATAATATTCTTAGTGACCTTGAAATTGTAGTAATTGGGATATTACCTAATGTATAAAAATTTGAAGGAAAGAAGTGGAAACTGTTTATATGCCGTAATTACAAAAATTTCATAAGGAAGTTGTTATTAGTATAATCCAAACTATAATTTCTTTGACGGATCAGCCAATGTGAACTTAAAGTATCCAAAAATGCTTTTAAAGATAATTCTAATAGTGTTTATCTGACGCATTTTAGAATTGCGCTCATTGCCTTGAGTTATTTGAAATTACGAAGCGTAGTCCACTTAAACAAATTATTTTATTCCTTTTTAAGAACTAGTACTATAACCTTTTTAGTATTCAATATAAATTCCCTATTATCTAAAGAAACGTACTATTACAATTTCATGTGTAATTGATCTAGTAACTAAAAGATTGATGTACAATAATTAATTCTTGCACGATTTTCTTATTTAAAGAAGTTTAAGTAAGTTCATGGATTATTTTACTTAATTTATTCATATTTCTTTGCTTGATATTATCTTGGGTATTAATATTAAACATCTCTACAGGAATACATAAATGTTCTTAATCTAGCATCATTATAGTGTTACTTGTTTGGTAGAGGAACGAAGTAAGTTGGAACAATAGAAATGTAATAATGGTAGAATAAATATATTTATTTAAAATGTTTACGTGTTTATAGGTATAGATATTGTCCTGTTTATTTTTTAAGTGCGAGATTATTTGTATATAAATTAATCTTAATAGAATTATTACTCGTAAAAAAAATGTGTATGTATATATATATAAGTGAAGAGTTACGAGATTGGTATAATACTGTTACGTCTCCGTTTTTTTAATTAACTGATTTTCCGT
>NW_013670154.1:0-1583 GCF_000517525.1 Limulus polyphemus | reverse complement strand
ATAAAAAATTAAACAAAACAAAGATTTTTTGAAATAAAAACAGTTTTTTATACAACTAAATAATCAATTAAAATTCATTAAAAATATTAATAAATTAAGCATCAGATTATATTCAAGTAATGCATTAAAATTATTATTCATTTTTAAATAAGAAAATTATATTTGTTTATTTTGATTCAGTTTCTGTATTTTAATATTTTAATAATACGATGCAGAAATGGGCAAATTAGGGAGGGAGAATAAAACAATAGTAGAAAATCAAATTAATGACACAAATTATGTCTTATAGGTACTTGCTTTTAACTATAGAACTATAATAGCGTAATTCCTGCATATTACATTGTAAAAATCAATTCTCTAAAACTCAAATTCAAAATAGGAAGGAAAAAACGGAACCTCCTATCATCTTCACCACTTCTGCTAGTTAAAATAAAATTACATATAAAAGGTATCTTCAAAACATGGAAGAGAAGATTGGAACGTCGTAGCATCTAAACAGTGTAAGTAATTTTTTTTTTACATTAGTTTAATTTTAAGCGTTATTGTTTGATTTATGCAGAGAATAAACTTTATTTGAGTAACTAAGGACAATTTTGTATATAATCTTAACTTTAAATGGATGACGGGGCTTTTATCTTAATTGTAATATAAATAAAGATCTTATGACTAGTTTTAGTTCAATTTTTCAGAAACTGAGGTTCGCGAGGTTAACATAAGAAATCCAAAAATATAAAGGAATGTTTCGTAACATTACTTTTAGAGGAAATAATACATTAAAATTTGGAACATAATTTTGTATGTATGTTGTTTTCTTTAACAAAATAATATTTGTAGGTTTGTAGCTTTTTTTCACATTTTGACTATTTGTTATTCAAAGTGATTTTTTATTTAAATTTAGAAATACTTTTGTGCATCAGAAAATTTCATATGCGAAATTTTTATAACGTCCAAATAGTTACCAAACGTTTCTTAAGAGAATATTTTATGTCTTATCTCTTATTCTCAATAACAAATTTCCGAATGGGTTTGGTAATTTGACTGATCTTGCAACCACCATAAGAATTATGAAATAAACAAATTATGCATCTTTCATTCTAGAATGAACACAAAGGGATTTAATTTAATAATTATTGAACGAGCATCAGCACGTGTTTGTTGTGCACCTGTCAGGTAGTGACAGTATTTTTTGTGTTTTAAGTAAAGGTTTTTAATTATAGTTTAGTAGAGTCTCCATATATTTATAGATAACTGAAATCTCAAGCATTTTTGTCTTAATGTGGAAATACAGATACTACAGATGTAAGTAAACATAATCTATTTTGGGATTAATTTGGAGGCCAGCGAAGCTGGAATGGTTCCTCCCGAATAGCGAAATACCGTGGATCACTGGACCAACCCTTTGTTACTGTACGGGCATACAATCAATAACCCGATGCTGTGTTAGAGGATTAATGGGGAGGACATTATACGGATTCTAGCTTCAGGCTTGACCTCATTGAAAATGTGAAAGAAAGAAGGCTATATTTCTTACAAAAACGCGCGTAATGGAAGAAGATAATAGCATTGCTGTTATTGATTGTGTG
>NW_013670153.1:88015-93580 GCF_000517525.1 Limulus polyphemus | reverse complement strand
CGTAAGAATATGTTAAAGTGAGGTTTACAGTGTTCTGACATTTTAGTATAATAATGTATCTTCTCAAAGGATGTTCTAAAGCAATCGAACCTGCCTGCGTGGACTTTTACAAAAAGTAGACGATTATTTGGAAGTAGGCCTAAATACGAAAAAGCAGACCAGTATCGAAAGTTCAGGATACAACTATGGTAACTCAACAACAGCGAAATTGAATTATACACCGATACTATTGTGATAAGAGAAAGAGAGAGAGAAAGGAATAAGTGAATTACACACTTATAATGTTTAAGATAAAAATCCAGAAAGATAGTTCGGCTTGTCAACTGAATTCTAAAGCAATTGAATTGGCTTAACCGGACTTTTGACAAGAAGAAGAGAACTGTATGGTATTTAAGAAACAACTATGATATACATAGTGTAAAGAATTTTTGTACATATGTTTAATTTGTTTCGAATATATTATTTTAAAACAAGTGAAGTGTGTTCTGGTCGTTCATTGTCTAATTTATCGCCAATAAGTTACAGACACCTACTGTAGATAATCCTTAGCCCAACCCACATCTATATATTAATATTTTACTATTACTAAAAAAATAAGTTGCTTGACATAGTCTTCATGGAGTTTTCATTTCAACTATGTTTGGTTTTACGTGACATTGTTAAACTAGAGTATTTCTGATTTTTTTTAATAAGCAAAATTTATTTGTTTGTTTTGAAGTTAAGCACAAAGCTACATAATGGGATATCTGTGCTCTGCCCACCACGGGTATCGAAACCTGGTTTTTAGTGTCATAAGTCTGCAGACATACCACTGTGCCACTGGGGGGCATTTCTAAGTAAAAAACGGCATAAAGAATCAATCAAGTAAACAGTTGCATCACAATCTTTTATCTTTACAGAACTTGTGTACAGCAGGTTGAGTATGTTACATTAAAATAATTTCAAACATGCAAAACAACTAGTGACATAACAACCATAGCTGATATAAAGTCGTGGTCAAATGGCCTGTATCAGAACTACATTCTCTCACTGTTGGACATTTTATAGACAGGGGAGTCGCTAGGCACTGGCACATGTGATCCATGTCCCAATTCTATTTGACAGTGCCCAGTATCCCCAGTTGTATCAGAATAGAAAACCATGATTGATATCATATTGAAATGTCAAAAAAGTCCTTCTCCAGCCATTGGAAACAAAGTGAAAGTTATTGTAGCAGATGAGCATCTACAAACATGAAGGTGAATTAGAAAGGCCATCCTCTTGCCTCCAGCAACAGTGTGCTCATATAAAGTCCTGGTGGAATGGTAAGTATGTGAATAACATTTTGAAATTTGTTTAACATTTTGTAGGAAGTGTTATGCTATCAAAACTGATCACTTTTGGGAAGGGTATGCAATAGCCCTATTCAATACAAAATATATATTCATGCACTCAGACCACAAATATATTTTCATATTGGGGACTTAGAATTTCCAGGACAAGGATATCATTGAACTTATTTGCATTGGGAAACTAGAGTACATATTTAGAAAGAGATCTATAATAAGTCATACCTCAATCATAGTAAGCAGTTGGTGACATTTTGTAATAGATGAGTATCCATAAACACACAGGCTAGTAGCAAAGCATCCTCATGCCCCAGGCAACAGTAAGCACATAATCAAGAATGATTTCTTCTGTAAAAGTGATGCGAGTTTCTTCCACAACATATCCAGAAAAGGAATACCAACTGTATAAAACTGTATGCCCAATACATAGCTAGGCAGAATGTGATGGCACTTGAAGAAAAGTATGCACACCTTAATAGCTGTAACAAATCTCATTTTATTTTATATTTATCAATAAACAAAAAAATCCAAAAGTGGTACACAGCATATCGTCAAGCTTTGTGAAGAGATTCATAATTGTCAGTGGATACTACACCAGGGGAAAGTTATGATTCAAAGAAGTGGGTACAAAGGTCAAAGTGAACTCTGATTTCTATCATATCGATATTCTGGTCCCTTTTTACTACACAAAAATGCCAGTTTTGTATGGAAATGAAGTCACTGGGTATAGGTTCACGAAGATAAGGTTCTCGGTCGTATCTCGTATTAAATCATCCCATATGTCAAGGAACTGGAGAAATAAATTGGTGTTTAATATATTCCATATGAAGACATAATGGTTAAGTACCCAGATGCAGCATCTGTAGATATAGATATGACATCAGACTGCTGGAATGAGTGCTGATAAATCATCGTCCCTTCAGAAAAGTGCTGTGTGCGTTTTTTATACATAACAGCTTTTATGAAATAGCCTTTTTCAGTGGAAACTACATTGCAGGACTATTGTCAAGATGTACAGTAATCAAATAGGGTATGACTGTACAATACAACATGGGCTGTAGCAGCATGGTAAGGCTTCAACATCAGCTTAATATAACAAACTCAATCCCATTATACAATGGATAATCCATAGAAGCTTGTAAATATGTGCTTGCTCTAACAGGTAGCTAAACGTATTTGCAATACAATTGGTTCAGAAAATATTATGCACAGGATAATTTCTAACACAGATAGCAAAGGAAAACAAAAGAGGCAAGAAAACAACTGAAATGAAAATATTGTCTTCATACACACTGTGAAAAATGATTATTTTCTCAAACTGGTCAGCTTCTATTTACACTAGTTGCCTGTGAGCTGTCTGTTACAGTGAAGGAAAGCAAAACAATATCTCAAAATTTTGACAAAAGCAACAGAGAGAATTATGTGGATACCTCAGTATAGTCAAATCAAGGTTCTATTATGTTAACTCAAAGTCTTTAGATTACATACATTAATAATCATTCCAAATACACATAGTGATATACAAGCGAGAGAACTCCATCTCATATCAACATTAATAACTAACTAGTACACATAGACACAGGGTCAAACTGTTACCAGCTTCAATGATATGATAATTGCAATATGTATTCATAATGCAAGCAAAAAGAAGTATAAGTGTTTACAGCCTTTCTACATCTGGTTTACAAGGATCTCATAACTACTTAAAAAACACCTTCATATACTAGTTACGGAAGAGTAAATTATGATGATATAGAAACAACATACCAATTGGCCCTGTGTCTGCCCCCCCCCCCAGGAGTGATGTTAAGCTGTTTTTAGAGTTGATATAGATATCTCTCCAAATTAGTGTGAGTTTTCTCCCTTGAATACATTTATTTGGATCTTTTTTTAGAAGATGGTAATATAATGATTGTGGGATGCTTCACAAGAGCCAAGGTCTGACATAAAAAGGTTATGTACTTGACTCTCTCTGTTACGTTTGTTTTCGCTTTGATTTTGTTGTTTTCTTCAAGTATAGATGTGTAAAACTCTTTTTCTACGCCAGAAGCCTCTAATTTTCATAATAAATTACACATCAGTTAATTTTAATAATTTTTATGAATAAAGATTTTGTATAGTTGTACTTTGTACACTTATGTATTTGTATTTCTTTTGCTATCCATCTTTGAAATACTCTGCATAATTATATCCAGAACACACGTTTTGTGAATACTTTAAATACCTGACTGATGTCACTATATACAAATACCACACAATTTGATTTCAAGTTCAACTGCATTGTTCTTTGCAAATATTTTCTTCCTTATATTGTGTTTTTTCAACCCGGATTTTCACAACTTTCTTACACACGCTGGCTTCTTCACTGAGACACTTCAGCAACTAGTAGAGTGCATCTCGTTTATGCAGCTGTGACTTGTCAACATGTTACTCTTCCTTCTGGAATACCACATTAGAATTAGCTTATAACCAAACTATCTCGAAGTATTCAGAAGTTTATAAAGTATGTGTCTCAGTGTTGAGTTCTCTCAAGTGGCTCAGTTGTAAGTCTGAAGGCTCATAACACTACAAATCGGTTTTCGATACCCGTGTTTGGCACAGTACTGTGTTGATTTGTTCTTAACAACCAACCAACCAATCAACTCAATGTTGAATATATAGTGAATTGAAAAGTAAGATCAAATTGCAATTAAAATATAAAATGATTAAACATTTCAAAGTTTATGAAAAATTTACAACTTTGTTTGTCAGAATTGGTTTGATTTATTTGTTTTTTATTTGTTATTTTAAACTCAAAACTTCAGAACACATGGTGATAATTATATTAGGACTGGTTAATACAAATCACCCTAGAATCTAAAGAAAAATTCCATTAAGATTCTGTTATAAACGAAAACAAGTCTTAAGGTTCTGCTTCAACCTTTCAAACAAGTATAAAAATAAAAAAACGAATCCTTCATCACAAAATGTCTGACGTACTATTCATGTTAAATTGGAATTGAAATATCTTGTGAAACTTTCATTAGGAACAATTATCCATCACGATTACTGAAATAAGAGTGTTGCCAGAAATAGACTGGGTGAAACTTAGAAGCACAGTTGTATTTATGAATAATCTTCAGCTAAGGAACGATTCAGACACGAAAAAGAAAAAATGAAAACAATCATACTGTAATGGTTCAAAATATGGTCCTCAATCTTTTAACATAACAGGAAAACATTTACAAAAAAGAAAGGAAAATATTAGCAAATATATTAGTATCTTTATCTCGTTAAATTACTTCTTAGTTTAAAACAATCTTCATTAGTTATTTAATATTGTGATTGTTTATACTGTTGAGTGGGCACGTTTGGATTACTTAGTAAAAATAATGCAACTACAACTAGATCTAGGAGCTGTTCTATATTCTATTACTTCATCAAAAACAAACTTTATATTAATTAAAACTGAATTAATGGAATAACTGGCTGAAAGTAACAGAAAAATTGACTAACAAACTCGCTAACTCAACAATCAATCATCAGTATAACAGACTCACAAATCACCAGTCATCTATTCTAGACTATCTCATATTTTATACTACTTAAATCATTTCCCAAACTTTCAAAAAGGTCCCAGTAAATAAGCCACACCAATCACATAGTTCAAAATTTCCTCTGACTAAACAACAAAACAAAAGTATAAATTAAAAACACAACCAACAACACCTCCATAATTAACAATAAAATATATTTTGATAATTAACGACATTAATATAGACATTATAATCATTATCTCATTAATTAAATTTGTTAAAAAATACAATCAAAATTCTTATTAAAAACAAGATTTTTCTTTCTCAATTTACTTTTCCAAAAGTTGCCCACCACCAAATATTTCTGGTGATTTTCTTCACTTTAGTTTATGGTACAAAAGTCTGATGAGTTCTTACTATTTATTAACACTTGCTGTCTTATCACTGAGGGAATCATCTAGTTAGTTGCTCTTTTGTTGATGTATTCCAAAAAATGATTACTGAGGATAAACTTTGACTTTAGTCAACTGTCCTTCTGGATTACATAAACCACATCATTGATTTATTTGTCTACAGGTAGGGTTCTTCCACACATCTATTTAACTGTGGGGATAGACCCTTCTTTCAGTGCAAATTGTACAGTCATACCATGTCACTACGATGAAATCTGATCTTATTAGCATTTATATCATACTGTTACGACAGCGGGGGTCACGTGACCC
>NW_013670153.1:84029-87270 GCF_000517525.1 Limulus polyphemus | reverse complement strand
GTGAGACGTTTGTTGTGAATTATAGCATTTGTTATAGCGCGACTGTGGAAATTAAGAGTATTGCAAAGTTGTATTCAGAAAGAATAAAGCAGTTTTATTTAAGAAAGGACTTGTGTCGCTAAAGTTTCATCATAAAGAAATTATACGGGAAATTAATTAACGACCAGAGACGTAACAGCATGAATCTAACCATTACTCTAATCTATCTCTATAAAATGTACTACCTGTTAAATGTTTTACTGTCAAAACTAAAACATTCTTATCTTAGTGTTAATGAAAACAATAGACTTGTTGATTCTTTGAATATTACCCTGCAGGCCAATATCCATAGTTAATTTCATACATAAGGACTTAACATTCTGATCATATTCTCACTTTCTCATTTAATGTTTTCCTACTGGCTGTGTTTTCTGTAATTGATTCATTTTGTATTGGACCATAGGAACCAGCTCAGTCTACTTTTGCAAGCCACACTTCAGTAATTATGGTACAATAACGTGCAACCCCTGCAAATGGTGAAACTTATGGTATTCTATAGGCCTCACAAAATAAATAATTGGTGGAAACATATAACTGTGCTAGACTATTCACAACAAAGAAACAATATTTGGCTAAAATATAATTTTCCGTATTGAATGTGCTTTCATTGTCCAGAATGGCTATCAACTACAAATTATTAGGACACTGTATCGCTTTACACAAGTCAATTCACTCATGGTAGTTAGCATCACTGAAAAGTAAATATAGGTAACCTCGGTGATATAAGACTTATTCTATTGAAATTTATAGTCACCCTTTATCACTTTCTGCATTAGTAATGAACATAACTCCTCACTGCATATGGAAAAGTTATATACAGTTATGTGTATGTGTGACAGTTTATCTAGAGCACCCTGTGGTCAGTTTGAAAGAACTACCACTACTCTGATAAGGCTGAGCAATATTTACGAAACATCAGACTGTCGTTTCGCAATGAAATATCACTCAATAGGTCAGAAAGTGAAGCTCACAAAGCTCTTTAAGTCACTGATTTCTAAACCAAACAAGTGTTCAAACTCTGATAATCAAGTTAAAAATCGTGTAGCTCATGTATTGTATCGTGTAACACCATATGATAGCTTCTAAAGAACACATCACTACTTTTTTGAGTCAGTGATTGTGTAAATCAGAAATTTTCCTAACTTGAGGGGATTGAGTAGTCAAAGCAAAATACCATCCATGCATTTTCTGAGACTGAACAGTCATTAGCTCAAATAACAACACCCTTACAGTTACTGGTCACCACCCACCGCCAACTCTTGGGCTGCTCTTTTACCAACGCATAGTGGGATTGACCTGCACTTAATAACGCCCCCACCCCCGCCTGAAAGGACGAGCATATTTGGTGTGACGGGAATTCGAACCAGCGACCCGCAGATTGCAAGTCGAGCCACCTAACCACCTTGCTCAAATTTTGAACTCGAAAACTAAATAAACATGAACAAGCTGTACTTCTATGAAATTTTACTATTATACTGACAAACATATTTTACAACACTATATGTACACAAAACAAACAAGCACAAACCTTCAATAATGATAATACATACTGCAAAAAACAAAACCTTATAAGAATGATGATGTTTGACAATACAATAAACATTGTAACAAGATCAATTTATACGCCTGCGTACAGTTATTCAAAAATTATAAATCATAGGAAAACAACTTGGAACAAAATCAGTTAAAGAAACATTAAAATAATGTGCATAATGTAAAACATACAATGTTACAAATATTCAGTGCTATACTACTTCCCTTCAACAAAGATTAACAAAATAACTAAAGTTTTCACCATAAATAACTTAATAGCACCTTTTAACAAAGGTTATTATAATCGAATGTTGCAACTATACAAAAACACATAGCAGAAATATGAACGCCCATAACAAAAATAAATCAATGATAAAACATCAATATGTCCCAGGAATCCGTAACAACGGAATCAAGAAGAATGTCCAACTACACGTGAGTTCACCAAGATAAGGCTTCTTTATAGTCATACCTTTCATTCAACTGTCACACACCTCAAACAGTTGTAAAATGAAATGGGTATTCATTCTATTCCATTCAAAGACATTCTGATTAAATTGGTGGCTGTACAGTTTTGGATTTCTGTGAGATCATACTGCTCAATACTTGGAAACCATTGTCCTCGTACATAAGACGAATTATAGAAATCATGCAAGAGGAATGATATGATTTGGTTCCTATTGTTTTACGACGAAACCTTTTTTTGTAGTCAGATAGCACACGAACAGACTTATAGACGTTGCAGTGTTATGACATGGTGAGAATCCAGAATCGTTTTAATATTGTTACGTCTCCGTTCGTTAGTTGATTTTCCGTAACTTCGTTCCGACGAAACTTTAGCGACACAAGTCCTTTCTTAAATAAAACTGCTTTATTCTTTCTGAATATAACTTTGCGGTACACTTAATTTCAACAGTCGCGCTATAATTCTCAACGAACTTCTCACGTGCTTAACAATATTCTCTCTGACTGCAGTTCAATTACTCATTACACTGTTGTCGCTTCGTGGCCGGTCTTATATATATATATAAGACTAACATATATCTAGTAAATGCTAGGGCATTCTTGAAGGAACAGGATATTTCTAGAAAAAGGGTGGCGTGATATTAGTCACGTGACCTCGCTGACGCAACACTGCCCCTCCTTAGTATTGTTCGTTCCGAACAATAGCCACTTACAATAAACCAATAACAATTAACAATAACTTAATTAAATGTACAGAATTACAATCACAAAATTACAATTCAACAAAGTCTCTTAATTTTACGGGACGTATCTTCTTCCGTACTGGTCTCCCTCTCGTTGGCTTCTGCTTCACGTGGGATTCATCTGCTTCATCAGGAAATGTCCTATCGTCGATAACAGTCACATCAGTGGTAGTAACTTCATCAAGAGCTTCACCATTTCCCTTCTCAAAACTGAGTAGAGTTTCTTCTTCGACAGTGGCTTTTTCAGGTGACACGTCTCCAGCAGCATCATTTCTTCTGTTGTTCAGTTCGTCCCAACTGAAATGTCCTGGACCATGATAATGCCAAAGCCTGTTGGCATGCACTACCTTTGGCTTACCTAGCCGACCACATTTTATCCCGAAAGTCACGTCTGAGAGACGATCCACTATGTCATATGGACCCTCCTATGGAGAAGAAAACTTAGGAGACTTCCATTTGGT
>NW_013670153.1:79517-83029 GCF_000517525.1 Limulus polyphemus | reverse complement strand
CTTTCTTTTTCCTCTAACAACTGCTGTATCTCTCTTCTTGTTTCTTTCTTTTTCCTCTAACAACTGTTGTAATTTTTCTTCTCGTTCTTCTTGTTTCTTTTCTTTTTCCTCTAACAACTGTTGTAATTTTTCTTCTCGTTCTTCTTGTTTCTTATCTTTTTCCTCTAACAACTGTTGTAATTTCTCTTCTCAGTTCTTCTTGTTTCTTTTGCTCTTCTTGTATTGCTCCCATTAAGTCTGCTAGGCTGTAGTTTGATTTGCCACTTCTCGTTTCCATTTTTTTATCCCACTCTCTGACACCAATTTGTTACGTCTCCGTTCGTTAGTCAATTTTCCGTAGCTTCGTTCCGACGAAACTTTAGCGACACAAGTCCTTTCTTAAATAAAACTGGTTTATTCTTTCTGAATATAACTTTGCGATACACTTAATTTCAACAGTCGCGCTATAATTCTCAACGAACTTCTCACGTGCTTAACAATATTCTCTCTCTGACTGCAGTTCAATTACTCATTACACTGTTGTCGCTTCGTGGCCAGTCTTATATATATATAAGACTAACACATATCTAGTAAATGCTAGGGCATTCTTGAAGGAACAGGATATTTCTAGAAAATGGGTGGCGTGATACTAGTCACGTGACCTCGCTGACGCAACACTATAATGTACAAACCCTCTATACAACAAGATAATTAATTCTGCACAAAGGATATTTTGTACACGTATATATCTATATAAATCTCTACTCTTTAAATACTGACCAGAGGGAAGGAAACCAGTCAACAATACCTTAATATCCAGGCTAAGGGACTGACTGCCACTCTTTTAAAACACTCACACCTGGGGAATATTTTGTGTTACTACACAGATTGGAAGCCGGCTCGCCATCTTCAAAATCCAAATCTCTACCACATGACCAACCCATGACCAGATCTTGTACAATTTGTAAAGAACTGCTAAATGTTATTTGAGCTCTAAGGTATTTCCATCACTTACTATAAGGACAGAAGTTGACATACAGGGCAAATCATACAGCATTGAAGTGGCTGATGAATCTATACAAATCAGTAGACTGAGTAGCAATGTGGCTACAAAAGCTTTCGGAGCACAACTTCAATATCACGCATCCCTCTTGACAGAACCATAGAAATGCTGATGCATTATTTCAAAGAACAAAATTAAATACAGCCAAAAACAAAGGTATAATGGACACTGAAGAATCTATGTCTAAAGAAGACTTGTTGAATCGCAAATCCAAAGAAACAAAAGTACAGAAATCACAACTTCTCTTGGTATTTACACAGTCACTAAAATTAGAAGCTCTCCAGTTCTTCATCATTTCCACAGTCTTCAAACGTTTAAATGCTGAGAAGACAATGAAGAGGATATGAGAACAGTTCTACTGATTCGAATGCCAGAAATATGCAAAAATTAGTGTTAAAAATGTAAACTGTGTTGTAAGATAAAAAGGTCCATGAAAAAAATGACATAAGTAACTACAGTAATCTTGTATTGCAGCACCACTTGCAAAAGTTGCTGTCAATAGGATTGGTTTTCTACAACATACCAACAGTGAGAATAAATGCATTTTTGATGGAGATGGACTATTTTGGAAAGTGACTAGAGTTTTGGATGTTCTTTACCAAGAGACTGAAATTCTAGCAAGGAAGAGTATAATAAATACGTTTTAAGATTTGTGTTGCTTATGAAACTTCAATCTGATCAGGGATAGAACTTGGAATCAGCTTTGTTTCTGGAGATTTGTCATATCGTTGAATTGAAAGACCAAGACAATAGCCTTTCATCTCTTTTCTTATGGAACGGTGGAGAAATGCAAATATACATTTTTATATCAGTTATGCATTTATGTAGATGAACATAAGAAAATGTAGGATAAAAATCTTTAACTCCTACTCATAAGTTATCAAACAGCAGTACATGAAGCCACAGAAAGCACACCAGCATCACCCTGTTGACCATCCACAGCAGAGTGTTAAACAGAGTATGCAGATTATGGAATACCGTTAATACCATACAAGATTTTTGCCCCAAAAAGACTTAAATTAGTTAGTCATAAGACTAAAAATTGGTATTGTTACGCCTCCTTTCGTTAGCTAATTTTCCGAAAAAATTCTTTCCGAAGAAACTTTAACGATACAAGTCCTCTCTTAAATAAAACTGCTTTATTCTTTCTGAATACAACTTTGCGATACACTTAATTTCCACAGTCGCGCTATAACAAACTGTATAATTCACAACAAACGTCTCATGTGCTCAACAATATTCTCTCTCTGTCCGCAGTTCAATTACTCATTACATTGTTACCATCACGTCTTGACCGTCTTATATATAAAAGACTACCGCATATCTAGTAAACGCTAGAGCATTCAGGAAGCTTCGAGAATATGACGTGTTACTAGCGTCATGTGACCCCCGCTGTCGTAACACTGCCCTTTCCTTAGTATTGTTCGTCCCGAACAATAGCCACTTACATTAAACCAATAAACAATTAACAATAACACAATTAAATGTACAGAATTACAAACACAAAATTACAATTCAACAAAGTCTCTTAATTTTACGGGACGTATCTTCTTCCGTACTGGTCTCCCTCTCGTTGGCTTCCGCTTCACGTGGGGTTCATCTGCTTCATCAGGAAATGTCCTATCGTCGATAACAGTCACATCAGTGGTAGTAACTTCATCAAGAGCTTCACCATTTCCCTTCTCAAAACTGAGTAGAGTTTCTTCTTCGACAGTGGCTTTTTCAGGTGACACGTCTCCAGCAGCATCATTTCTTCTGTTGTTCAGTTCGTCCCAACTAAAATGTCCTGGACCGTGATAATGCCAAAGCCTGTTGGCATGCACCACCTTTGGCTTACCTCGCCGACCACATTTTATCTGGAAAGTCACGTCTGAGAGACGATCCACTATGTCATATAGGCCTTCCCATGGAGAAGACAACTTAGGAGACTTCCCTTTGGTCTTCCTGGTATTATACAACCACACCTTGTCTCCTGGTTCAAAGCTGACTTCAGTAGATCTTTTATCATAACATAACTTCATCGAATCAGCAGACGTTTTCAAGTTTGAATACACTTGATGGTGAATATCATCCATCCTTTCCGATAACACTTTCACAAACTCTGACACATTTTCAGGCAACTCCTCGTAAGGTGGGCGTCCTGGTAACAGATCAACTGGCAACCGAAGTTCCCGACCAAACATCAACTTTGCTGGAGTGTATCCAGTGGCTTCATGCTCTGCTGTCCTACAGGTCATCAATAGTGGAGGGAGTAAGACATCCCAGTCATCTTGGCGGCTATTACAAAACTTTGCCAATTCCTGTCCCAGTGTCCAGTTATACTTTTCTACCATCCCATCGGAATGTGGGTGAAGTGCCGTTGTCCTGGTCTTTCGGATGCCAAACAACTTGCAGCATTCTTGGAACACAGCTGATTCAAAGTTACGGCCTTGATCTGAGTGCAGTTCGTATGGCATACCAAACTTGAAGA
>NW_013670153.1:74366-78535 GCF_000517525.1 Limulus polyphemus | reverse complement strand
TTTTTTATGGGTGTTTTGATGTTTTTGCCACTACTTTGCCCTCTGTAGATGGATCTTCACCAAATTTGGCATAAAAGTTTGTTGGATCCATGCGGAGATACGTGCATTTTGTGTCTCAAAGCTTTTATGTTGTTTTTTGTATTTTTTTACAATTACATACAAGGGAAGCAACTTTTCATGTCCTAAGATAACCATTCATTAATCATGAACTTACATAACATTCATCCAGGAGACAGGTACTCCAGCTAGTAAGAAATAAAACATATAACTTTAGGGCACTGGTAGGAATGGAGGATTTTGACATAATGTGAATAACTGAAACGTGGTTAAAGAAAGGGAGAAGTGGCTTTATATTAAAATAGATAGATATTTAGCTCTCATATGTATACATAAAATGTTGGATAGGTATATGAATGTTTAGGACGATATTTAATTTATATGATTAATTTATGTTTTGTACATTTGGATGAAGGGTGACTTTAATGGGCATTGTGTCACCTCCTCACAAATAGGAGCATGACATGCTCACATGATGCATGTGACTCGCTCTACACTCCTCTACCAAACTGTCACTTCTCGTTTGGTAGTGCTTGTGTTCGGGTGTGCTGTTTTTGTTTGTTTAATGCTTCATGTTCGACTTTGTTTCCTCATAAAGTGGTTGTTTTTTAAATAAATTTACTTTCATTCAGCCTGTTTCTTCTATTAGTATTTATCAGTTAATTCTAGGCACCTTATTTTCTGCACTCGAATTTGGTGAACCTTTCTGTGCATTGAATTCCGAAGTTAATGTTACCACTTTGGGGGTCACATCAGAGACCAGTGTTTTTTCTCAAGCCTTATCCTCTCTTCTTACGGGGATGCTAATTCCATAGGATGGTTCCGGCCTGTTTCACGGTTGGGGGAGTTGATTGCATGTGATAGATATCCTTTCGATACCAGATGTTAAGTTCCTGGATCTATAGCTCAGAGCTAATTCTCAGGTTTTGGATGTATTTGACTTCCCAAGTATGGTCCACTATGCCCTAGCCACTCTATACCTAGGGGCTCATCCTCTGTTTACCCACCTTTCTTATTGTGGGATTGAATTACAGTATATTTCTGGTCCCTCCTCCATAGCAATGTGGGATTGTAACTAATCTTGTGAGTTTGGGTAAGTACGGTATCAGAAGTTATAATTTTCCTATACTGAAAATGTATTTCTGATAGGTACTAACACTTCCCACCCTTCCTTCCCACATTTCTTTGGTGCTGCATCTTCTGCCAAACTTTGAAGTGATAGTTTAGTAGAGGAGTGTAAAGGGAGTCACATGCATCATGTGAGCATATCATGCTCGTATTGGTGAGGAGGTGACGCATGATGATTTGCATGAGACATGTTGGAATCTTGCACTTACAATAGGGAAGAGTGGAAAGCTTGTGGCATGTGTGAAGAAAACGTTTGAATACAGAGGGCAGCACTGTACAAGAATAGCTAATCTTGTGAGTTACTTATAGTAAGTTTATGGGAAAAAATAGCTGTTAGTGACTTTCTCCAAAACCTTACATTTTCCATGTGTTCTAAGTATACACTGTCTGGATGCATCAAGTTTATGGCACAGAAAATTACTGATAAAGTTTTATTCATCTTTTAAGAGTACATTCAGGTGTTGATTTAATTTTAGAAATTTGAACTTTATGAACTAGCAATATGGCAATTCATGCACCTATAGATGCACGTTATTTAAATGTTTTTCATTAGCAAATGTAATGTACATATGCAAATCTTTGATACACCAACATTGTTCATCTGTATGACATTGTGCCACATATTTTTTTCTTAAAGAGCAGTAAGTCTAGTAGTGTTCTTTGTCATATTAAAACAATGTTATTTTTATCTTAACATGACTGTTAGTTTTTTTCTTCATAACCTTACATTACTAGCTCTTATTATATTCCTTTTACTGAGACCAGATTTCAGGACAAGAGTGCTATATTTATCTATCAACCTTTTTACAATGATCTTAACAGATTGAGATAGCATTCAAAAATCTGTTTTACTTATTTTTATCTGTAAACATTTAACTCATTCAAAGCTATTCACTTTTTAGTGTTAATTAAAATGACTAGATTATGCAAATTGTTTAGGAGTCTGTAGCAGGGTTCTAATGTTTTTTTACAAGTCG
Source organism: Limulus polyphemus (assembly GCF_000517525.1). Lineage (NCBI taxonomy): Eukaryota > Metazoa > Arthropoda > Merostomata > Xiphosura > Limulidae > Limulus > Limulus polyphemus. Next base: position 76,373 of record NW_013670153.1, on the reverse strand, counting down.
CATTCTTGGGGATTCATGTGCTGTCCTTCCTAAAAAAACTATGATTAAAGTTTATGCATTGTGTATCCCCTGTATTCTCTTCTTTGCTTTGCCCAACTGCTTTTTGTATTTTTTTTTCCTTTTTTTCTGGCCTTTTTTTACTATTAGTTGCCATTACTTTTGTAAAATTTACCATTTTCTTCATTTTCATTGTCTTAATAAAATTACTAGATCTTTGGACTGATCTCGGGAAAGTATGACCACACTGTTCTATTCTTGTCTCTGTTTGGACTTTTATTTTGCTACAGTACTTTATACAATATGTTGTCCTCTTCAGACAATGTGTTTATTCATTATTTTTCTCCCATTACTTTTGTTGTTAAGTATTTTTTATTTCTTGCATCTTCCATCTCCTGATGTAATTTTTTATTACTGTGCCTTTGTACTTTCAGGGTCTGGCTCTATTAGTTTATGCCAGTATTTAGTGCTGGATAGTTACAATTGCTTGCAAATGTTAAATGAGTGTATGAAGAGAATCTTGAAAGCTGTGGTTTAAATGTCATAAGCTGACAAAGCATTATAACAAAACTGCCCAAAATTTATGATAAAAAACATGTTAACAGCAGGTAAATAGGGAGGAAAGAAATAGGTTATGCTATCCAGGGGCAGAGATGAAGGCTACAACTGACAAAATAAGTGATATAGTAAAGGATGGGAACAGTGATGCAGTCTTTGTAGTGCACGTAAGGGTTAATGATGTAAGGAAGGGTAGGTTGGAGGAGCTAATTGTTAAGTGAAGGCAATTTGATAAATGGATATAATAACTTAATTCTTTCATGGATTCTGCAAAGACATAACCGTTGGAATGAAATTATAAGTAGGTCTTAGATTAATATGTAGGGAAGAGCAGGTTGGCTGGTTGGATTTGTAGTATCAGTCCAGTAGGAAAAGCAGATATTTTTTGAATGGATGGTTTACATATAAATAGGGTAGGGACTGACTGTTTGCAAGGGCTATTAACTCAACGTTAAGGACAATTATAAAACTAGAAATAGACAGTGGAGAGGGCTAAAATGATGAAGAAAGAAATAAGATTAGAAAGGGGTATGGAGTGGGTGTACAAAGATAGTTTTAATGGTAGGCTAAGCTATTATTATGGTAATGCTTGAACTATAAGAAATATTGGATAATTTTATAGGACTGGTAGAGATGGAGGATTTTGATAAAATAGGAACAATTGAAATCTGATTAAATGTAGACAGTTTTGATGACTAGAGTTTCTTTGAAATACAGGTTTATAGGTTGTTTTTAATAGAAGAGTGACTTTATGCATAAAATGTGAGTTGGAGCCCGTTCAAGTTGAGGATATCAAAGCTAATAACAATGAGGTTGAATCTATTTGGGTTTTTATTAGTGGTTATAAGAGGAGAAGAGTTTCAGTTGGAATGTGTTACAGATGAAACTGATGACATAAGGAATTCAACTATTAATGAAGTTGGAATTATGAGAGATTTTAATTTTAGGCATATTGATTGGGAATTATTTAGTCAAATTATGAGGGAGACATTTTTTTTATAAATTGTTTAGGATGGTTTTTTTCAATAATTGGTTAAGGAATGTACTAGGAACAATGTTACTTTAGATTTAATGTTGATGTCTAATAAAAAAATGGTAGAGATGGTGGTGATTGGGGAACATCTGGGTGTAAGTGATTATCGTTGAATTAGATTTGATGTTTTGCTGCATACAGAGATAAAGAACATTGAAATTTTGGTTCCAAGTTTCAAAAAAGTAAATTACAATATGGTCTTACCTTATCTAACACAAAACTATCTTAATCTTTCTGCCCACTAAGCATTGCTAAAAAATTGTAATGCTCACAGCACCAGTCTATATACCCCACAAATTTCATGCCACTTTTGAACATAGCATTTGACCACCCTCCACCAATAGTATTGTTGCGTCAGCGAGGTCACGTGACTAGTATCACGCCACACGTTTTCTAGAAATATCCTGTTCCTTCAGGAA
>NW_013670153.1:52981-74053 GCF_000517525.1 Limulus polyphemus | reverse complement strand
ACAGCTAGCTCCCTCTGATTTTCTGCTCACTCCTCACTTTCTTGATTGGCACAGCATCATTTATATGTGTTTTTTTTACATTTGACTACTGTTTACAATTGTACTTCATTGACATTTCAATACATTTTTCATCAGTTTTCTTTTGTTTACTGTTTTTGCATTTGTTTATTGTTTCCACATTATATAGTCACTTAAAATGATTTTGCAATTCAACGTATTGACAATGGAAGTTCCCATTATGTTAGACAATGCTTACGGTATGACTACCTAAGATTGGATTCGACTTTATCTGCTGAAGAGGTACAGGCCTTAATTTGCAAGGAGCTGGATTCCTTTGTTTGGCTAGTGATTTCTCCTCATTTTCAACCTGACAATGTTTCTGAGGGTAAATACAATCAAGGATAGAAAATTAGATTCAGTTTTCCCGGGACCTTCTGGTTAATTACGTATGTCGTCTGTTTCATGTATCCTTATCTTCCTAGCTTGCAGACATCATTGATCAGATATTTATCCTATTAACCCTCTCGCCACAGGTATCCTTTACTGTGCATGTCACGAGGTATTTCATAAGTTACATTCAAAATTTAATTAAACTACTTTTTGTTTATATTATACCAATTAGTATAGCATAAAATCATAGCTAATAATCCATATTTTTATAGTATATAAGTTCTAAGTTTTCAATTTTATAAGGCAATATTTTAAAAATCCTGAATTTTCTCTAGTGTGAGAAATATATATATTGTTTCTCTAATTTATTCACCACCTCTCCAATAATTACAAACTTTAAGGTAAATTACTCACTATAATATCGTCATCACTCAGATAAAGCATAATTTGCATAGCCTTCAATCTTGTTTGGTTACAGAGCCATCCATCAAATAGAAAATCAACCCCCCTCTTGCCACAACCACCTGTTACATCCTCTCTTTCAGGATTTGTTAATAGTTTTCTCTTATGTTTAATACTATAATTATTTATACCCAATAGAAAGCCAAGGTTTTCATCTATAAAATGACAATTTATATTATTATTATTATATTACTTTGTTTCTGGAACAGAGAATTGTCAATTTCTCTCATGATTTCAGAAAAACATATAGGTTTGAAAAGTCTTGATATAAAATGATAAAAACTTGTATAACCTGAGTTCTTTTGAAAGGTGGACCTTTCTTTTTCAGTTTACTCCTGAAGAAGAAAGGTACAGCTTTTCGAAAATGCTTGTTTTACAGGATTTTTATTGTAAATTTCTCTATCAGTACAAGCTTCGTTCCTAGGGGAAACATATGGACTAGTTCTAATGAATTTGTTATGGCTTTTTTCTCATAGTCAGAAAGCCAGAAAAATTGTGATAGCTATGAGACAGTGTTCTCTTTTTGCATATTATTACTCTATATTCTTTGATGCATTATTTAATCAAATAAAATTTAGTGCAATAGTACCATTAGTATAAAAAAATAGGGTTAAGTGTCATTGACAGTTGACAGCAAAAAAGAAAGACCTAGGTAAGTACTTTATTTCTTGTTTTTTTGTATGCATTCTTTATTTGTTATTATAAAAGTAACTAAATTGTAAAAATAGGAAAATATTAGTTAAGGTTAGATAAGTTAAAATAAATAGTAATAATATATAAAAAAATTATCATGAGGGACACATGCGAGTAGTAGCTCAGAGTAGCTTACGGGTAATTTGGTAGCATCACATGAGCCATACATTCCCAGGTTAAAACTTATAATGACATGAATAGTAGTTAGACACAGTTCAAAGGGCAATAAAACAATAAAAGTTAAGTATAAATAGATGTATACTGGTACAAGTTTAATGCTACTTAGAATAAACAAATGTAGATTCATGTTACAACTTGAAGTCATTATAGAAAGAAAAAAAGGGTAATTTAGATTTTTTTTCAATTTGATTTTTTTTTTTGTTGGTTACAAGATAGGTCAAATTAACGAACCTTGTATAGAGTTAGGGTAGAGAAAATAACAGATAAAATATAAAGTTTTGCTGAAAAAAACGTTTGAAATATATTCAGGAGGTTAGAGAAATTACCCAAATAACATTTGAGATTTTTAAGATGAAGAAAAGTACTTTTAATCTTAACATAAAAATCACTTTACACACGGACTATTATAAAAAAAAGACTAGATATATGTGCATATATTCACAGATAAATCTTTATTAAAAATACTTCACTAAAGAATCTGATTTTTGTAGGTAAAAGACTTGTAATGTTTACTGAAAGTCTGCTAAATTTTGTTTAGATACACACACTACATTAGTTAAAAGTTAATAGTATCAAAATTATAATGAGTACAAACTGGTCACGTGGTTAGTCAATTTAGAGTCCATGTGAAGAAAGTTAATTTTATTAGAATCCTTTACCATTCCTCTTAATACGTCATTGAAAAAATTTAGAAAAAGTGACCTACACAGGACAAGTATTTGTATTGTGCTCTTTAGTCATATGCAACTTTTTGAATTAAAATGATTCAATGTACAGAGCTCAGAATTTTCATAAACTTTACTGATATAAACTGTAAATATTTTATATATTAAAAGTGGTACCCATTAATAGTTTTTTGTTAAGAACTCCAGTTTCTCAGTACTATGTTTAAAAATCACATCAATAAAGATATAATTAAATCCTCACATACAGTCTTGGTGAAAGTCGTGTTCTTTTTGGGAAGAGAATACTTTTATTTAAAATTGTGTTCTGTTATAAAGAAATGGTTGTTGCATATACCACAGTTATTTTGTAATTGTCTTGAATACCCAAAGTGGAAATTATTTTATTGATTTTTGTTAGTGGTGCCATTCAATAGATGGTGCAGGAGATTTGGTTTCATACATCAATACTGACATTTATGCTACATCCATTATAGTAAGATGTCATCATACATCAGGCCTGGTCCTTCCTTCCAAGACCTCTGTTACTTAGGATGGCCATTTGGCTTTCACACCCATTTGTTTGCCTTCCATCTCCCGCCTTCACTTCCATTCTGATCCCAATCAATTCTTCGTTAGGTTTTCTCTTTACATGTACTGCCTCCTTTCGATGTTCACGTTCCAGACATTTTATTCCCTGGAACCTTTGTTTTATGTGGTCTATCCACTGTAACGCTAACTGGTTGGGTTCATCAACTCCTTATGCTGGTATATTCAGACTTATCCATGGAAGGTTGCCATCTTCTTAATGTTTTTTATCATCAAATTTGTCATATCACCAAGTCTTTGGTTGCTTTTCTTTGCCATCCGTTGGAAGAAATTGTTGAAGCCAGAATGTGGACTACTTCCTATTCCTCTGCTGCTCATTATCTGCACTATCTGGCTGTATCTTTCCCAGGTGGATATTGCCTCCCTCCCTCCCTTAGTAATTCTACACATGTCTGTTCACCTTTGACTTGGGTCTTTTTTACAACATTTATGTTTTTTTTCAGGGACCCTCTTTTACTGCTACTGATAGGATACTACTCTGTGGTGAGTGTTACCTGGTCAGGTGTGCTTTTACTCAACCTGTACTGTATAGCGGTAGAGTTATAACACTCACTGTCGAGAACACTAGTGGCATTCCTAATGGTATATACTTATGCATCTCTAGGTATCCATAAGTTTAACTCGGCGATGGACTGTCACTCGTGGACTATTATGAGTAAAGCGAAAGGGGATTTCTGCCCATCCCTACTGACCTTTTGTTTGTATAAATTGAGAATGATCTGCTTTTCAAAATAGGGAATTGTGGACACCCATTGTACTTTCTCCAGTGTGATGTTCCTCTGGACTCCCCACTGCATTTACTCGTCCCTTTCTTTTCTCCAGGTGGAACATGGGAGTCCTCCTGATTGGGAAGTAGAAAGTTACCTTGCAATACAACCACACATTTCTCCACTCAGTGAGTAGAGGGCAAAGCTAGGTTCTCTCCTCCCCTTTCCCCGGATGCTTGTTCCCAGGTGGGCTGACTGTTTGGTTCGAGCAGGACCAGCCTACATGTGATCCTCCTCATAATACTGGGTTCAGGATGACACTGACCTGTTCCCACAGTTAAGTACAATAGAGAAGCACCTTCTTGTTAATTTTGGATGCAGGAGGTTTCCTTCTCTGATTCTGTGGTTGAGTTTGAGGGACTTCAGCTGCCTCGTAATACTGGCAACAGGACGTACGTACACTGTTTTTATGGTTGAGCAAATGCAGGATGTGTTTTCCCTGCATTTATAGTTGTATGAGTTATGATTTCTGCTTTTAATACCAGTTACAGGTATTGCTCTGTTCTTATGGTTGAGTTGAGGCAACAACATGACCCCATAATGCCAGGTTCTGTTTGTTAAATTTCTTTTTCCTACAATAATTTTGGGAGTTTGTCTGGTTTAAGCTGAATGCTAACTTCCTATTTGTAGTTCCAGTTGCTTGAAATATGACACTGTTTTTTTCTTATGGTTTGGGTTAGTGTATATATATATATATATATATATACTGCATGAAGGAAACAAGATTGAACAAGATGATCATATTAATTTTGAGCTTGTTAAGAAAGTAATTGAGAAATTAAAAAAATGATAAAGCTCTTGGGCTAGATAATATTTACCTAAGGGTTTTTAAAGATTTTAAGGATTGGATATGTGATTCACTTGCTACTATTTTTTGCAAGTCCTTGAATAGTGGGCAGGCATTAGAAGAGTAGAAATCTGGTTAACGTACTACTCTTTTCAAGGGAGATGTTAAAAATTGTCTCTGTAATAATAGGCCTGTTAGTTTTACATTAGTGGTGGGACAAGTTTTTGAAAGACTGTTTATGATGCTTTGTAAAGATATTTAACAAAACTTAAAATTGTGTTTGATAGCCAGCATGGTTTCACTTGGGGAAAATCTTTCCTAATCTTCTTACATTCTTTGAAGAGGTTACTGCTTACGTATATGAGGGTACAAATATGTATTTAATGCATATAGATTTTCAGAAAGATACCATGTAAAAATCTTGTTACAAAGTTATATTTGTAGATGTGGGGAATAAATTTCCTCATTAGATAGAAAACTGTCCAGATGGAATAAGACAGAGAATTGTTATAAATGGAGTTCAGTCAAACTGAATTCATGTCATGAGTGTGGTAACTCAGGGCTCAGTGTTATGTGACATATATAAAGGAATGGTCAATTGATTATTGAAATTTGCTAATGATATTAAGGTCTTGGGTGTTGCTAGATATGAGGAGGATGCTGCTATACAAAAGGATTTGGATTGTTTAGTGAGTTGGATAAATAAATGGCAGATGACTTTTAATTATAATAAATGCAAGATAATGCATGTGAGGTATCACAATTTGAATTATGAGTATAATTTTGATGGGAATATCTTAATGATGTTATGGAAGAAAAATATTTTGGTGTTTTGATTAATCAATCTTTTAAGCCATCTAAGTAATGTGGCAGAGCAAATAGGATTTTAGGTTGTATCTACAGAAATATGAATACAACTCTAATGAGATCATAGTCATAATATCATTGTATAGGTCATTGATTGTGCCTTATTTGGAGTGCTGTATTCGGTCTTTGGCTCCATACCTTAGAAGGGACATTGAATTGTTGGAAAGGGTTCAGAGGAGAGCTACGAGGATGATACCTGGGATGGAAAGATTGTCATATTAGGAAAGGTTATGATCTCTGAAGTTGTTTTCTCATGAAACAAGAAGAGTTAGAGGGGATCTGTTTCAGGTGTTTAAGATAGTTAAGGGAATTGATAGTGTTGATGCATCATCTTTTTTACATTTAATGATGAGGCTGGTAAGGCTAAGGACACAAGTATAAATTTTGGCAGGGAAGAAGTCATCTTCAGCTAAGACAAGTTTATTTTTCTAACAGGGTGGTTGGCATTTGGAATGGGTTGTCTTCAGAAATGGTAGTTGGAGTTAATTTATGGGAGGTTAAGGAAAAGCTTAAATATTTGAATAATGGCTGAGTTTTTTAGTGTTTAGTTTAATTTAATGGATAGGACCAAAAAGCCCATTTTTGCCCTTTAATGTTATTTTTTTTTTTACGTTCCTCTTAATTTGTCCACTTTGGAATCAAAATCAGAGGCATGAAAAATAGTTATTCAGTTTGTCTTTTGTCTCCCATAAGTCACTGCCCAAGATGCCTTTTATTCAGTACCAAAACTCTGATGGGTTGGACAAAGAGAGACAAAAGATTCTCTGAAACACAATTTATATATGCAGTATAATTATGCAAAAGTTAGTTTAAAAACTAAAAACATTCAGTCTAACTGACATCTTATGGTATTATATGAAAGGCCTCTTAGGCAGTGACTTGTGGGAGTCAAATGATAGGTCTGAATTGCATTTTTTACGTCTATAATTTTGAATCTAGAATGAACAAAGAGGAATGTGGGAAAAACTCATCTGTAGTTAGTGTGAGTTTTATTTCAAGTTTTAGGTTTTTGTTACCTGTTAGTGTACATTCTAAGCTAAAATTATCCATTTTTAAATATGCTACAGTATATCAGGATATTAATGATTGGTTTTGTTAGCAAGGTAGTTTATTTGGGATTTGAAATGCAATATCATTCTATGTGTAATTGTCAGCAATGCAAAATTGAAAATAAAGCTTTAAGAAACACATTTAAAAGTACATTAAATTGTTGATGTGAACATTGTGTTTGTTTCTACATAAATAATTAACTTGTTTTTTTGTGTTTATTCACTTTATTATTTACATAGTAATCAATCTTGTGATTTCTATAGCACAACAAAATGTTTCTCATTTTTTACAAAATTATTGTGATTTGTTTTTCATTAAAGCTGTCTGCAAAAAATATTATTAACCTGAAAAATCAGTATTAAAATTGTTGCTTACTTTATTATTGTAATTTATGTTTTTGCAGTATCTGCTTATTTTATTACTAGGTTGAGCTCTACACTCATCACCGTTCCATTCAAAACATCGTAAAAAAGTTGCAGGAGGCTGACTTACAACTGACTGCTGTTCATCTAGTTGACTCTCATTATTGCAATGATCCTGGGAAGTTCATAGCTGTAGCACTTACATCCCTTTCCACGATGCTTTGGAGTACGTATTATAGTAATTGGGTATATACTTGATGTTAGCGTAGCTTAAACAGTAAAATAACAATTTTTGGAAAAAATACTTAAAATACACACATGTTGGGAAAGCATGTTTCATGTTTTATCTGTTATATTTGTAACATTACTATATATGTAGTGTTTTGTTGAAGATATACTAAGGAATGCATATTATGAGGGTCAGCCCCCAATTTTGTTTTTAGGTAAAATTTTAGACAAGTATTTCTTTGAGTTACATTTGTCTATTAATAGCTGCAATATATATATATATATATATATATATTCATCTTTATCTGTGTTGAATGTTACATTATGGAAAATAACTGTTGCAGTTGGAAAATTTCAAGTACTTTCAATCTATTTGACATCAGGCAAGTCAACTGATATTTTTGTTTTTATTCAATGATTGTGTGATGTGCAAAAGGGCACTAATAATCTAATTTGAGATATGGTACATTACCTCCTCTCACATAAATTTCTATTCTCCTTCAACTGTGTCTCACATGTAAGTCATCATGCGACAACGCTCCACTAATAACAGTGTGACATAGTCTCCTGATGCATGTGATTCTCTCTATTCGATTCTACTGAACTATCACTTCTCCTTTGGTAGTATTCGTGTCAAGACAATTTTGTAGTGCTCTTTTCTTCAGTTGTGTTTTCTTTGTTCAACTTTGCGATTTTTTTCTTTGTTTTTCAACAGTTAACAACTTTGCAGATAACTTATTTTGCTGTTTTTTTTTTTTTTGGCATGTTCAGGAGGAATATGTGCAAGATCAGGAGAAGCAGGTTGACTCATATAACGATCAATCTCATGGCGGATGATAGCCTATAAGTCCAAAGATGAGTCACCCCACCTGTAGCCCGTGTGAGTGTGCTAGTAGAAGGTATTATCTCCAAAATGGTAGGCTGAACTTCAGAATACATTGTGTAAAAATTAAAAATCAAACACAATTAGTTGATGAGCCTGTTCAGGTCGACAAGGATTTTTCCTCCACCTGATTTTGCTGTGTCTATTTATGCTCCTACTGCGGAATCAGCTAGGCGTAATACGGCTTTTTTAGACATGATTTCAGGTATGTTTTGTTTTATCCATTTCCCCAATTATGTATGATCACCATCCTTTTTTTGTTACATAATACCTCCTCATCTCAGTATTTGGTATTCCCCCCCTTCCCTGGATATTAGGGTTCATGCTGAGTGTTTTGTTTCTCAGATGGTTGATGGTGCCAGCATGCCTTGCCCTCCACGAGCTTTGGATCAGTTTAATTACCTTCAGGCTGAATATCCGTTTCTTGATTCTCAACAGTTAGTATCGATTTTGCTCTTGTTGGGATGGACCCTGATCATCCTGTTTGTTTATCCCATGCCCAATTTTCATCTTACCCTATTCACTCTCCTACAGTACTTGTCTACCCCATCCACCTTTTTGCCAAGGTGATCCACAAATATCCTGAGGGTTTTTCAAGGGATAGACTCTCCCTCATTACCTCCAGATTGGCACGTTTGTCTTTTTTGGCTCTATCCTTACACATGACTGGCTTCTGTTAGCTTGTTTCAAACAGGAGTTCACCCATACACTCTTCTGCTGCTCCTGGAGGCAGCTCGTGTAGGTTAGTTAACCAAATTAGAGAAGTCATTATTTATACCTACCCAATATCTTGTCCGTTTGGGTGTCTTTTTCAATACTCATTTCAGTTGGGCCCAACTTTCTCCTCTTTGATTTCTACCCTTACTGCTTTCAAGGTTTTATCATTTATGGGGGATATGGACTTCCATGGAAGCCCTTATCCCCATGGGTTCAGTGTATACAAAGTATTTTCAGTGGGCACTGCACATCCAATTTAATCTAGCGTGGGATCCATTGAGGCTCGTATTTCCTTTTTTCCTTCCCTTGTAGGTGACCTGCATTAGTGGTTGGACAAGGCTCACATGTCAATGAGTATTCTGCTTCCCCCCCCACATCCAGATTTGCATATCTTCACAGACGCTTCCCTTCAGGGTTGATCATTCAGGTTGGTGGTCTCTGGCCAAAATATCGTACCATGTCAACATCCTGGAGCTTCTGGCTATATGCCATGCTTTGGATAATTTTCTTTATCTTTCCAGGAATCTTCTGGTCATGATCCATTTCGACAATTCTACAGTGGTGACTTATTCAATCACCAAAGAGTTGGATGGGAAACAGTAATAGGGGCATGTTTAGGCTCTGAATGAGATAAACAAGTCACCAAAGAAGAAAGGGTAGTTTGCTTTCATACCTACTCCACACAGGATTCCAAAGTCTCAGGATTATTACCAAAAACATACCGCTGTACAAATGGTGGCCATATATAAGTCCCATAGATATGTAGGCAGTAAATGAACTAGGGACAAAGCAGCATCCCTCCCCAGGAGATCCCAACAACAGAGAAACCATGTGTATAAGTATTGAGCCGAACAAGACAAACGTCCCAACGAGGAGGTAATGAGGGAGAGTTTATCCCTTGAGAAACCTTCAGGATCTTTGTGGATCACTGTGGAAAGAAGGTGGATGGTAGACAAGTACTGTAGGAGAGTCAGTAGGGTAAGATGAAAATTGGGCAAGGGATAAACAAACAGGATGATCAGGGTCCACCCCCCACAGAGGCAGAATCGATTCTAAATGTTGGGAATCAAGAAACGGATATTCAGCCTGATGGTAGGTCAAGGCAAACTAATCCGAAGCCTGTGGAGGGCAAGGCAGGTTTTGTATTTAGAGCTGAACAAATCAACATATGTCCTCACATAATGTCTTATAGGTGTCAATTCATATGGTTCTTCCTCTTATGCTATCCCTTGATATTTTCATATCCTGAGGATGTTATTGCACTGGAGGCGGTTCCTGTTGGGTGGTTTTGAGTGACTTAGTTCTCATTACCGAGACGTCTTTCTTATACCGATTATCCAGATATCAGGTACCTGTATTGGTCAAACACATTACTATCATGTGCCCTGTTCACGGAATGATGGGTTTAAGATTCCCTCTTTTCTGCTGAACTTGAGGTGACAATGATATGATCCTCTTTCATTGTAAGGTACATGAGAGCTCAAGGCTTGTAGCATGCAAAAACATTTATTTGCATATAGTAGGCGGCACTGAATGAGAATAGCTATTTATTTGAGAGGAGGTAAGTACCTATTGGATATAAATTTTTTCTAAAGGAAAATTATAGCTCTCATGATCAGAGAATACGAGCAGCACAGTCATTGTGTATGCAGAAGTTCTTGAATACTTTATACATGAAGTAGGCTGGACGCTACAAGCTACTGAACAGGACCATGAATGGCAAGAATCATGTTATTGATAGTGCATGGAGCTTAGGGTTGTGTTCAGAGGTTTAAAGGTTCCAGGGATTTGGAAATAGTTCTAAACATTCAAATATTCATGAGGTGGCATTCAAGCTGTGTTACATTTATTTATTTCATATTTTCTTAACAGAAACCATTTGACATTGTTTGAACGGTAATCACCCATCAAGTGGAAACTTCATTATTTTGAGTTATGTAATACCCATTTGCAGTTTTAAAAAAAATTGAGTAGCAAAATGTTATTGAAGTGTAATTGAAGTAGATGTATGTAATATTGGATGTATTACCTTACTTTCTTATGTGGGCGTAGTGGTGTGAAAGATGTGAATTTTGTTACTAGCTCAGAATTTGAACCTTAATGTAGTAATATCCATTAGTGCTTATATATTGTTTGCAATTGACTATGAATGCAGTAATGAAATCTATGAAATGAAATTTTTCAAGCTTAGAGAAGAAAAGTTAAATTTCTGACAAGGTATGTTACTTCTGCTCACATACATAGCTATTCTTATTCAGTGCTGCCTGCTATTTACAAAAAAGTTTTTTGCATGTGACACACATTTCACTCCCATGCACACCTTGATTCTCATTGTTTAACTGATTCTTACGTGCAAATTATCATGTGAGAAACCTCCACACCCACCCATCCACACGACTCATGTGACTCCCTATGTGCTATTCTACCTCGTTTAGCGATGCTCGTGTTTAGGTGTTAAATTTGTACTTTCTTCAAGTTTTTTTTTCATATGTTGGTATTAATTTCTCTCAGAAAGTTTACTATTTATTATACAGTAGTGATATTTGGAACTTATTCCAAAGTGGAATTATTTTATATTTCTTCCCAGTTACAAAACTTAATACTTCAGTACAAATTTTTTTCTACTTTTTATTTCTTTCTGCCAACACAGTTATGTTTTGTTATTCATTTTGAATTATGAATTCTGAATTTAAGTTACCACTTTGGAGGTTACATCTTCTATCAGCACATTAAAACAGGCTTCAGATGACGATCTTCAACTGTGGAATTATTGTCTTTACTTTTTTGGAAGATTGATTGTTCAATGAGCTGTCATTTGTCAGGCCCACATATTTTGATATATGGTCTGCTGACTTTGGAAAGATAAGGTGTTATACTCTTATGGTTTATGAATATTTTTATTGTTGATATTATTATCTGTAATTATTTGGGTTCAATAACATAAGCTTAGTTAGATTGGTCAATACTCATAGTCAAGTTCAGGTTTGAAATTAGTGCTTAGTTGTATTCTTTGTTGTATAATGTTAGATTAGGCTTAACATGGATCTTTGTTATTTTAGGATTGTCTGTAATTCATCTTACTGGTATATTTTAAATTAGGTTAACTATATTGTTTTTTTCTTCAAAAAGTCCCTTCTCATACATATGTTATTGTCCATACACACTTACTTAATTTTACAATATAACATCTATTTCATTTTATTTATTATTTACCCTTTATATTCCTGGAGCTAGGGTCTTCACAAACTCCTTATCCTGATATTGTTAGGTTAGGGTTTTAAAATTAGTGCTTAATGATATACTTTGTCCTGCACAGTTCAATTAGGCTTAACAAGTGTGTTATTTTTGGTTTACCTGTAGTTCATCTTACAGGTAAATCAATAATTAGGTTATATATATTTTGTTTTCTTCAACATGTAACATCTTGTACATATTTCTAGTTTACTACACACATACTTAAATTTACATTGTATGGAGCATTTTGTATTCTTTATACTGGGGTCTGCCCTACCTTCTTCCAATATTGCTTGTCTTCCTCCTACAAATACTGAACCCATTTAGGACGACCTAGATTTTGTCTGTTTTCCTCCACATGATTATGGCTTGCCTTTCCAGGCCTCTACTGTGTAATCTGCTAGGTCTGTTTCAGCCTTTTTTAGACATGTTTCACAGTATAATTTTTTCCTCCTTCTCCAGACATTGTTTCATGATGAGCATTTTTGTCTCCGTTTTGGGTGAGGTACTTGCATGCTTTGCACTCCATAGGCTTTGGTTCAATTTGCTATAGCTTACCATCAGGCAGATTTTCTTCTTGTTTCTATGTGCTCAGAATCTGTCACCTGTATGGAGTGCAATGCCTGTTAATCCTCTCCATTTTATCCCTCATCTAGTTTTCCAGCTACATCTTACCCTGTTGACTCTCCTATGGGAATTGTTTGCCTTACACTACCTTTCTTAGGCATTCCACCTATATCTAGGGATTTTCATGGTATAACTCTCCTTCTTGGGATCTTCTAGAGTAGGACACCATTTGTTTACCATCCACTTCAAATAGGGACACATGGTTGGCTCTTTTCCTTCACTTGTATGTTTTCTGAGCTACTCGTGTGCATTTAGCATCACGTGGGGTATCTGTGATGCTATATTCCGTTTTTTTTGGTTGTTCTTTTGTTGCATTCTGAGTCATTGCCACCTTTATTCATATTTCATGTCCAGCACCTTCCTGCCCTTTGCCTGTACTACCTATGGGTTTCTCCATTTGTCATGTATGCTTGATGCTGACTGGAGTTCTGGAATGATTGGTCCCACCACAATACTTCTTGGTTCTTCTCCGTTTTAACATGTAGTCTTTCATCATAATTGGGTGGGTAATTTCTGTAGGACTGAGAATGCCCATAGTACACGTTCTTATTTTTCATTTCTTGGGATGCTATCTTAGTTGTCTTTTTTCACCACATGATTTGGTACCAGTTTTATGCTACTTGGACTTGTTTTGGTTCTGTATGTCTTTTGTCAGGTGGCCTGAATTTTACCTGACTTCTGCATTTTCGAGGATTTTACTAATGCCACTATTTGGATGTCTAGCTTTGGTTAGCTCCTTTTGAACAGGGATGGTCATAACATACTCATCTGCTTCTTACACAAGCTGCTCAGGTGGTTGGATTTTCCAGTTGGATAAGTTTTTCCTATTACCTACCTAACAATCTCGGCTATTTGGAGAGAATGTGAACTAAAGCAGGTTGAACTGTTGGTTGTTAACATTGTAAGACCTTTTGCCCATAGACCATTGTTCTGAAGCCTCCTGCTGATCGACCCATGCCCCCAACTTACAACTTAGGAGATGAGCATTAGGGAAGAGAAACAAATCCAGACAAGGAGGATAAATCGATAAACCTGACAAGATGGGGGATATGTTCAACCACCAATGCATATTGTCAAAGAGGGAAGGAGGAAAGATAAGAGGAGAATCCAAAGGAATGCTAGTAAAAAGCCATGGGTCATGCAACATCTCCTGAAAAGATCACAAGTGTGCTAGACCCAAAGGAAGAAGTGCTACCATAAAAGCCACATCCCCCAATATGTTAGTACCTTGCTAGCTGTAAGATAGTGAACCGTAATGGTGTGAATAACAGAAAGCTACATTGAATGCATATGAGGAGAATGGATGGTCCCGACTGAAGTGGGTGTTTAAAAAGACTTCCTCTTGTCTGGATTTGACTAAACATGTTTCATTCTGACTATTCAATGGTGGTGGCTTATATCATTCACCAATTGGGTACTTGTTCTTGTTTCCTTTGTGGTAGACATACATCTCCTGGCGTGTTGTGTTCCAGGTGCTTTTGTCGAAGGGGTGGCCTCTCAATCTTCAAATATTTGGTGGCTGTGCCTCCTGTGAGATACTCCTCCACAGGAAACGTTTGACTCCTTTCTCGATTCCAAGTTACCTCTATTGTTTTTGGTCTCTGGTTCATCATCCACTCATCCTGGCTGTCTATACATTCAAATAAGATTAGATCTTGTTTTAGTTTTTCTCATACCATCAGTCTTCTTCCCAAGGTGATTTTGATCATCCATGTCACTCCGGGTCAGATCTTTCTAATTGATCTTTCCTGGCCAGCATAGATTTGGTTTTCTTGGGTGTTTTGACTTGATATGTTCTTTTTGTTCTGAATAAATTTTACTAACCTACACTTTTGGGGAGCTCATATGGAATATTCGTTTCGTCATTTTTGTTCCTGCCATCTTCGACCTTTATTCTAGGTCGGATCTGGATGATCTTTTTCCCTTCCTCCCTTACCCATTGGGTTTGCTTTGTGATTCAGTTGGCCTTTTATTTCTTGTCTCCTTCTTCTCATAATCCTTTCAGGCACCTTACCTTTTCCCTGCATCTCAGCCCCGTTATCCATTGGATCTGTTGAGCACTGAGATTACACCTTATACATTTATCTTCCATTATCTGCTTTGGGTAGCTGTTTCTTCCTTGTTGGAGTACCTTGTACCATATGTAGCCATCCTTCACTCTTCAGTGAGACTGTAACTGTGGTAAGTTTTCTTTCTTTTGTTATACATATTTTTCAGGGGCCTGTCCCATGTTTTGACCATGATCCCACTCTGTGGTGAGTGGTGTCTGTTTAGGTATATTTCAGTCACTTAGAATTGTACTAAATCCCGCACTGTAAGACCATGTTGACTTCACCTTCATAACTTTCACGGCCACAAAATGCACATTATTCATCACAATCACATAAGCTAGAGATGGTGTGCTCCACAAATTGCTTGTAGGTTATTCCTCGTGATGTATTTGCTTCATAAATATGCCTGTTTTGGTCAGTAATAACCCATGGACTTCATGGGTAGAGCAGAAGGGGATTGTTGCCCATCCCTGCTATTCCTCAGATTGAATAAGTTGAATAAGATTTTGTGGTAACCCATTGCACTGTTTCTGGTGTGAACATTCCCCGGATTCTCCACCGCTTCCCACGTACTATTGGTGGTGGTTTGTTGCATGATAATTTGCACGCAAGAACCAGTTAAACCATGTAAATCGAGGGGTGCATAGGACTGAAAGGCTTGTGGCATGTGAAAACATTTTTGCAAATAGAGGGCAGCACTGAACGACAATAGCTATGTATATGAGTGGAAGTAAGTATCTGTCAGAAATACATTTTCATTGTGAGAAAATTATAACTTTTGGTTTACTAGTGCATTACATGTATATGATTAAACACATCATGTAGTTGTAGGTTTTAGATAAGTTTGTATTTGGCAAATAATTTCCTCTTTTATCATTAAAAGAATTAGCTGGATAATTGTCTTATAAACATTAAACCTGGATGTTATCATATGTATATAATTTATAGTTTTAAAAAGAAAGGTTACATGTTCAGTTTTAGAAATTTCAAAATCTCAACTTCTGACTACTTCAAAGCAAAGATCAGAATGATTTTTAAATTTCATTTCTATCACTAAATCATTGACATATTTGTGTTGAGTTTTGTTGTAAACTTATTTTGACAATTTTATTCTGTTTTGAAGAATTTTGTATCACTATTAAATTACTAATTTATTCATTGCTTTTCCTGAATAACTAACAGTAAAATGAAACAATGTTTACAAACAAACAATTTAACCTTTTGGTAAATTCTATGATAAACTCATGTTTTACAAAATTTACTTCCTTCAAGTTGATAAATATAGTGTACTTAAAAGAAAGTGCTTTCTTACAGTTGTTTTTACATTTATTGGAGTTTAGGGTGTGAATCTATAGAAGTTGAGTAAACTTTTATTTGTTTTTTTACATTCATTTCAATTATAAGATGTCTTTAAACTTGTGTATGTGGACTGAAGAATCCATAAATTACGTGAAAGTAAAAAAGCTAGTTAAAATGACTTATGATGACCTGCAAGTAATATTGTTCTCGAAAGTACTGAGGCTAAATGTTTTTTAAAGAAATTAACCCTCATCACACAGTGTGGGATTAAAAATATGGATTTTATTTAGTATTTAGTTTTGGATGTTTAATGAACAAAGACTTGAATTTTGAGGTTTACTTGGTTGACAACAACTTGATTGATCTGTTTATCGATCATAACAAATAGTATATTTATTTATATTATGTAGTTGCTGGAAATTATGTTATGATATTTATTGAATGATAGACATAACTATCTGTTGTATTTTCAACTGAATCAATGCATAAATGTAATTTACTGAAATTTAAAGCATTTCAGACTACGAAATATTTGAAATACCTTTTTATGCTGTTTTATTGGTAGCATAAAACATTTTATCCAGTTTATGAGATTGTCACTGGTATTTTATTAAATTTTATATACTATATGCTCAAATATTAAATTTAATAGCTGACAACCAGGCAAATTTTAAGTGAATGACAATCAGAAAGTTACATTTGTTTAAACAATTTGTTTTTAGATAGGAAATTTAAAAAAAGTGAAATTTATTACAGCACAAACTCTTACACAAAAGTAATAATGAAAAGAACTGAATGACTTTTTGCGTATATTTGTACTGAAACCTTGAACTAATTGCTCAGTACTTGCATATAAAACAAGTTTACGAAATAATTAAATTAAATTGCTTTAGGCTTAAATTTTTAAATTCAAAATATCTTGTTTAATTGTAATGGTCATATGTAATTAATAAAGTTTAATTTAAAATTTTTTTTTCCCATTTAGTGGAACTTCCTCATGTGAATGTTCTATCTAAGGTTGACATCATAGAGAAATATGGAAGATTGCATTATAATTTTGATTTCTATACAGATGTTTTGGATTTGAAATTTCTGGTTGATCAGTTGGCAGTAAGTTGGTTTGAGTTATTATTTAATACATTTTATTTACTTTTATTAACTGTGTTTATGGAAAAGGCTAGTTTAATAATTTTAGTGTAAATTTTAGAGAAGTGTAATTCGTGGTTCAAAGAAGTTCATGGTCAAGATTGGCATTTACAAGTTTAGATTAAAACACTGTAGTGTTCTGCATCACAAGATTTTAATGATGGTAGACTTCAAGAAGACTTAACATCTTATGCGATTTGTAAAGCTAAAGCACTCAGTTATACTAATTTCTTCTTGATTGTAATTAGAAAATTTCTTGACTGGAACATGTATTTAGAAATATTAAGTAGAAACTGTTCAACGTTCGTAGCTTTCACTCTGTAAACAGATATGCAAGCTTCTGTTCAAGTTCCATAGTTGATACCCTTCCTGAAATGTGGGAAAGAAGTTTGCTTTAATCTTAAAATTACTTTTTGCATGTGATATTTTTGGTTTAATGGAAATACCGATATGACCTCTAGTGTTTTCTAGAGCACGTTCAGACTATTTGAGCGTAATAGCTAAATGTGTAGAGTATCTTCTGAAATACACTTACCCCCTCTCACATTTATCCTGACAAAATTTTCTCTTCTTTGCCAATCTAACAATTGGTATGAATTTTACCTCACTTGCTTCAGTCTATATATACCCCACTATATTGCCCATATTGATTTTAACTGTGGGACTCTCCACTTATGTTAATGCGAGTTATATACCCGTCCCTTATATACATATGCTTCCCATTATCCTTTCTTATTCACTTTTTCATGATGGCAAAAAATACAAAGACGGTCTTATGTGTTTACTGTGAGTTTCTCTTCACCATTATTACTACATTTGGAATGTTTTATTCTGTATTATTTTAGATCTTTCTCATGGGGCTTGAGTTTATTCTTTATTTTTTTATTTTATGAAAACATAAAAAAGGAATTTTTTTTAGAAGTTTTTCGAATATGAATACTCATATTCACGTCTCAGACACGAAGTCATCTGATGCTCCTCCTCTACTACCTCACGAGTCTAACATATCCGGGCGTTGGGGGGGTGGCACCTTCCACGGGGGACATACAGTTCCTTATATGCAGAGAGATAGAGTCTCGGTCTGATGTTTTTTCTCCTGTTGGCTCTGAGGCTGAGCTTTAGGAGATCAGGGGTAGACTGTTGAGACTTTAGACTATTTTTCAAGCACATTCCTTTGCTCAGATAACTCATACGCCATTTTGTCGTATTTTGAGTATTTCTCCTGTGGCTTATGGCTTGTCGCCTTTCTTATTTGGAGAAACTAGTTTGTCTGATTACCTGGTCCTTCCACCTTTGCCAGACATTTCTATGCATGCAAGGAGTTTGCAGATCAATTGAAGGAGGGTGCTGCCATGCCTTATCCTCCTCATTTATTAGATCAGCATGCCTTGGCTTTCCATCACCTGGAATACTTTATATGGACTCTCAGATGTTTGAACCTCTACTTCCTACTTGGGGTATAAGCAAGATGCCACCATTAATATTACTTCATCTCAATTCTCCAGAATAGGTCTGTTACTTACAACAGTTCTATGTTTTTATTATCCTTGCAACTGTTGTTTGATTGAGGCCTATATTAGTTCCCCTGCTGAAATTTCAGAGGACCTTTGGTCCACTTTGATCTGGTTTTGGGCATCTGCTCTCTCCCTGGTATCTTTGTTGGTTTGTTGCTTGGATCTTTTAGAGAGAGATGCTTTACTGAGTTTGCCTTCGTGCTTCAGACCTTAGAGTTCTCAGAGAAACTCCTTTTCTCTGGCAGTCTATTTTTGAGAATTTCAAACTCCATGGAATGTTGAGTAGTTATGGCCTGTCTACACTTTTCACTGGCTTTTCAACTGTCCTAAAGTTCTTCTAGAGGATGGTTTACGGAATATCAGGTTTGCATCTACAGACCTTCTGCTTTGGTGCCACAATCCATTGGAACACAAGGTGATTCCATCCTTACCAGGGAGGATCTTCCTCCAGGGTGGAGCACATATTTTGGCATTGGTGACCACCTTGTGGGGTCAGGTTCTGTGGGTTCTCATCTCAGAGGGTTTGTGTCAGTATGGGAGACATTCACTACAGATCAGTGGGTCATTCAAGTACTCAAGAGTGGATTGGTTATTCAGTTCACGTCTCCTCCTCCACTGCCTCTCATACCAATTGGCTTTCCTCAAGGACCCTCTTACATCCTACCATACAGCACAATCCATCCATGATCTTCTGCATCAAGATTCCATAGAGTGAGTCATCTTCTCTCTCTCGAGGGTTTTTTATTCTCAGCTGTTTGTAGTACCAAAAAGATGGGTGACTGGTCATCAGTTTTCCTCATTCCACTTAGTTCCTCCAGCCTCCTCTGTTTACAATGGAGTCATTTTTTCCCTTCAGTGGCTCTTTTCATCTGGACTATGGATGACATAATTCGATGACCCAGAGAATTACCTTCATATCCCGATTACTGAGTCTTCAAGGTGTTATCTCAGTTTCGTGCATGACAACCAGGTTTTTCAGTTTTGTGCTCTACCATTTGGCCTCACATTTCCTCCATACGTTTTTTGCTTGATAGTCAGAGCTTTTTCACATCATCTTCACTCTCTCAGCATTCACACTCCCCATTACATGAACAACTGGCTTCTTCTCACCCCTTCCCACCATTTGGCAGAACTGCATTCAACTTCTGTTATCAGAAGCTGTGAGGGCTGAGTTTCTTATAAAAGAAAAAGAATTTTATTCTTACTCTCAGACTAAGCCACACCCAACCTTCTCCTCTACACCTTCATACCATGGAACGGGCAGTTCATCAAATACAGTTGTCTCCCCCTCCACCAGCACACACAGTTCTATCTCTTTTGCGAGATGTGCTGCATTGTCTAGTAGGACTATCTGATTTCAGTTTGCTGGATTTCAGCTGGTGGTTGGACATGGACAACACAACATTAGGTGTACTTCTACTACCTCCATGGCCAGGGTTACATATGTTCACAAAGGGTTCTCTTCAGGGCTGGGGTGCTTGTATAATAAATAAGGTATTTAAGGGACTTTGGACAGTAGAGAAAGCTCCTTCCCACATCAATCTCATAGAACTTTTAGCAGTTCAATGGGCTGTGACTCAGGGTCTCATTGTTGCGAGGAAAGGTGATATTGCTTCATTTGGGGAATTCCACAGTAGTCTAGTACATTTTACATCAAGAGGGCACTCACTCCACACAACCACCAGATTGTTATCCTTGCTTGTTATATTCTAGGGGTAATGACTTTAATGGCCAACCAGTTCTTGTCCCAACAGAACTCTTCCTATGGAATGTATACTTCATCCTCAAGTTTTTTGTTCGATCTGCTCTTGTCTAGGAATGCCACAGAGCAATGCTTTTGCTACACACCAGAATGCTCAGCTCACATCCTTCTGGTCTCCAGTACCTCACTCTCTGGCTTTGGAAGTAAATGCTCTCAGTCAGGATTGGATGGGTCTTCATCTTTATGCATTCCTTTCAATTCATTTGCCTCCAAAGTTCTGGCACTGATTCACTCCATGTCCTGTTGAGTTTTTCTGGTGGCACCATATTAACTGCATCAGCTCTGTGTTCCACTCCTTCATTATCTTTGGGAGTGTCAACCTCTTTTTCTTTTCCCTGACCATCTCTCTTACGTCAACATTGGTTGGACATTTTTCAACCAGTAGTCGACATTCTTTGCCTCCATACCTGACATTTATGCAGTCCATCAGGGATTGACATCTTGAGTGGTGTCCTTATTTACACATGCCATTAGACATTATTCTTTGGAAGTTTCTGAAAGGCAATGGTTTACTTCTCATCATTGGTTTCTCATACATGGGTTTAACCCTTCACATCCCACTGTCTCATGTCTCAATTTTTGCAATGATTGTTTGTCAAAGGTTTGGGGCCTTTGTCTGTTGTCTTGTATATGGCTGTCTTATCACTTACTTGACAGTCTGGGTTATCCACCCATGTTACCCTTTCTAGGTTCCTAATTGGGGTATCACAGTGGTTCTTCATGCATTAACACATCCACTTTTTGAACCTTTGGATCATGCTCACTATATCATCTTTCACTTA
>NW_013670153.1:48929-52410 GCF_000517525.1 Limulus polyphemus | reverse complement strand
ATTCAGACAGGTTCCTTCTAACTAAAACTGCAGCAACTAGGGAAGGGGATAAGGCTTTCTCTCCTATTCGTCTTCCCTCCATTTCCTATTTATACGACTGATTGGATCAGGATCACCTTTTATGCTCTTTTCAGGCTATCCAATGTTATGTGGGCACACTGAAGCATTTTGGGGATCCCATAACTGGTTATTTATCCATTGGGATTCTTGGGTTTCACGGGATTTACCCCCTGTCTAATGGAGCTAGGAGAAGAGGGCAAAGCTGGATACCCTCCCACCCTTAACCCTGGATGGTTTTCCCAGATGTCTGGTGAGGAGCTGGACCAGCCTATACAAGAGCCTCCTCATAATTCCAGTTCAGAGGTGACACTTTGCTGTCCAGTTGTGTGAGCATGTTCCTTCTTTTTGGTCATTCTGTTACTTCCCATGATCACGGAAGAGGGTCCTTGACTCCTTGTAATTCCTGGGGCAGGAGGTGTTGCCTTTCCTCCCAGATTGAGGAGTTAGGATTTGGATCATAATCTCAGTCCAGATTATCTCTGTTTTTTCAGGTTGAGTGAGCCATGAATTGGCTCCATAATTCCAAGTTGGATTTGTTGTATTTTATGCATCTTCAGGTTGGGTGGAAGACATGTCCACTTGGATGTTGCTAGCTTTGCCTTTGTAATTCTGGTGGCTTGCATGGAACATTCTGTAACTTTCAGGTTGAGTGCCTGGACTCGTAATTTGAGTTCGTTTTGTTATATTTTGAGCTTCTTCAGGTTGGAGTGAGGATTTGTCTACTTCAGTGTTGCTTGTCTTCTCTTCATAATTCCAGTGGCTCGAAATGCAACTTTCAGGTTGGGTTCCTTTTGTATCATATTTATATTATACAATTATATCATATTGTGGTCCCCATTTTCTAGTCACTGCACCTTGGATTTAGCTTCACATCCACAGCCCTATAATTCCAGTAATGAGATGTGGAACCTACCTCAACTATGTTGTTTGGGGTCTGGATGAACCTTATGGTAATGAACAATATTAGCTATTTAGTCAGTTAGCCTTTACCACCCACATAGAGATTTCCCTTTCTGTGGGTGAAGAGCATAGCTGTTCCAGAAGTTGTGGACCCCCCCCCCACTAGAGTGCTTTATTATATCTCTATTTTGCACATCTATTTTTTCATTGCAGACACTTTCTGTGTCAATCTTGCCCTTACCTGTCCATTGACCTTGTCATTGTGGGTTTCTAGCTAAAGTGGAGGTAAGTATGTTTCAGAAGTTTACATTTTCCTATACTGAAAATGTATTTCCGATAATTCTTACCTCTTATCACACTATCCCACTCTTCCTCCCCATGATAGCTAGTTTTTGGATTTGATAATCTTGCCAAGATTGAAAAAGTGAAAAAGAATAATGGGGAGCTTATATATGGATCAGGTATAGAACATGCATTGGCGTAGATGGAGACAGTCACAAGATTAAAATCAGTAGGAGTGATATAGTGGGGTATAAAAACTGGGGCAAGTGAGGTAGAATTCGTACCTATGCTTAGATGGGCAAAGAAGAGAAACTGTTGTCGGGATAAAACTTAAGTGTGAGAGGAGGTAAGTATTATCAGAAATACATTTGCAGTATAGGAAAATGTAAACTTTCAGGTGATCAATACTGCATATGAAATTTCAAAATCTAAGTAAAAATAATAATTGAATTCTGTTTCAAGAATTTTAATACAAATGTATTTTAGGATTGATATTTTGGATACGATATCTTACTTACTCTCACAAAAAGCTTTCTTGACTTGTACTGCTCTTTATTGGTGTAACTTTTCGCTTGCCACTATATTTGTTACTCCCACTTATTACTGCATATTAACATGCAAATGTTCATGCAGCAACCCTCCACCAGTAGGAGTGTGATACTACCTTTATCGTAACTTGTGCCCTCTCTAATTATGCTCATCTTAATCAGTTCTTGATTGGCAGTCCTACTGATTAAAGGTTTTCACTCTCAGTTTAATTAACCTATCAGCATATTTTTTACTTTCATGAATTTCTCCTTCAGTTAAGTTATTTTATGTTTTTGTTCTGTTTCTTGAGTGTGATGTTGAGTCTTCCTCCTGCAGACCTTATGTACCATTCCAGATGCTGCCAAGTGTTGGTTGATTGAATCTGTCCAATATGTCCTCTATGCATCTATATAAAATGTTAAAGAAGTCAAAATAAGATGTCACCAGGTCATTTTCTGCCCACTGTTGAGATGGGGTGTTCTACTAGGACCACTTGTAGGTGTACCTTGCAGTTTATTGCTTCATAAGTATGTTCATCCCAGACCGTACACTCATGGACTAACACGAGTAAAGCAGACAAGGATTGCTGCCCATCTCTGATGATCTGTGGTGTTTAACGCTTATCCTACCACAGACCTGATGTACAATTCCAGATGCCACCAAGTGTTGAATGTAGCACTCCACCATATATATAAATTAACAGATTCAGTTTGCCCCTCTGGCTGAGATATTCCTCCTATCCTACTGACCTCCACTGTTGGTTCTTATGGGTTGGGCATTGGTCAGTTATGGTTCAGCCACATAAATTCTCACATGTTTTGCTGGTGTCCTCCTCCTACTGTAGTCTGGACAATGAATTTCCAATGTTGCCATGTTTTGGACTGGAGATGCAACCCCAAAATTGTGGTTAATCTTCCTACTGTCCACTGAATGGGTTGGTTGTAGCTGGATGAGACACATGCCTTCCCTCTTGTATAAGGCTGTGTACCCTCCTCCTACCACAGACTGGACAACCAAATTCCCAATGTTGCCATGTTTTGGACTAAACATTATAGGTCTAATGTAGTGGTTTGTAATTGTATTAGCTGATTGTAAATCATTTCTTACACCAACTAATGTACTAGACTTTAGGTGTAATTGCAGTTATAACTTTATTTCTAGACCCTAGGTCCATCATCATACAAATTGTAGCTTACATTATAGGCATACTTAAACCTATACTAACTATTAAACTAGGCATGGCACTGGGACAGATCTAATGACTAAGTTAATAGATCTAGATGTAACATTTGTTCTAAAAGTTAGGCCTAATAAATCTAAATCTAGAATTGATGAAGCAGGGTTATATCTAGATCTGGGTAGATTCAATACAAGGTGCTTCCAATCTATGCACCCAAATCTAAGGTCTAGTTTAGATGTATAAAGCTAAATTTCTGTTATTATTATTATCATATCTAGATCCAAACCTAAGACTAAAAATATGGAAATAACAGGTCTAACATTAATGTTAGATCTAGATGTACTAGCGACTTAATCTAGGAAATGTAATCTGGCACCACTAACTAGTTAGCCTATATTTAAGTTTTCTCATTCTATCAAAACCTTTATATTAAATATAGCCTTTGAGCCTCTAGGCTTATATTATGTTATGAATATACCCTTCACCACAGTGTGTGTAATTTTCATTTGAGCAATTTCAGACTTGTCTCCT
>NW_013670153.1:43033-47929 GCF_000517525.1 Limulus polyphemus | reverse complement strand
CTTGCATTTCGTGGTCATACTGAGGACATAACCTCAAATGAAAACCCTGGAAATTTCCTGTACTTTTGCAGTTTTTAAAAAAGTATGATCCAGTAATGAGAGAGCATTTAGAGCGTGTTAAAAACAAGCAAACATCAACATATTTCTCCTGAAATCCAAAATGAGTTTATAAATCTCATAGCCTCACATAAGCAAAATTATTGTTTGTCAGCAATTTGTAGAAACAAATACTATGCTATTCTGTTGAGAACCTCAGTGACTCAAGAATGACTTAGTAACTTGGCAATATTAAGTATTGAAAAAGATGTACTTAATACCTTAAATTTTGATAGTTTAATTGATGCATTTGCAGCAGCAAAAGAACGAAAGGTTCATATAATGTAACCATGAATACCAGAATGCTACCTGTACAAGATCTAGTTAAGTATATGTTGAGTTTTGTAAACTCAAGTAGTATTTTATCAGTCTGTTTTATAATCCATGTACACCACAAGTGACTGGCTTCTCATATAAAACATAAGTTTCAAAACTAGGGATATAACAGAAATTTATTCTGCATGCTTGAAAGATTACTCTAGCTATATGACTTTGAACAATACTGGATGACATAAATATCAAAATGGTTTACAAATTATGTAAGTACACCTAGTAGGCTATACTTCATTAGTTCCAGGTTTACAGTTGTGATATCATGAGATGTTATATTGTGACTTTATTTTAGACCTGTGTAGGTTATAAGTTGCAAAATGTGCATGTACAAGCTTCAAAAGAAGAATTTATACATATAGAGAAATTGGATAAAGAATAATCTCCCTGGACCATGGATCACAAATTTAACATGTCTATAGCCTCAGATAATGCCCTTGAAAGACACTTGAAAAGTAGGAACAATCAGTGGCGTAGTAAGGGTTCTCAGCACTCGGGGGCAGAGACACTTTTGGTGCCCCCACCTCTGAAATGTTTTGATTATTTGTTTTGTGACTCGTTACCCACTTAATGACAATAACATAAAGAATTAATTACTGCTTTGTTGTTTCATTCCTTTTGGTATAATCATATACAACACAATTTTTTCTTCATTCTCAATTTATTATCCCTTCTTACTTATCTTTGTCTTCTACACAGTTATTTTTTGACTTTTTGTAAAATGGTTTTGGCTGGTTTCTATGCCTGTTATGGACAAGTATTTTACCTTGTTGGCATCTACTGTTGGAAGGTTTCTTCAAACAAAGATTACAAAGGTTTTCCCATGAATTAATTTCATAATCTTCTTCTGTAAATGTTTTTATCAATATAAAAGTTTGACATGTACTAGTTTTGTTGTGTATTTTCATTTGGAAATTTCTTTTGATCCATTTACATCCCCAGAGTCTGCCTTTAACAGATGATCAGTAATCCCAGATTCTTTCTCCACTTCAATAAATAATGCTACTTTCTATTTATTTTTTATTAGTAAACATTAATTTATTATTAGCAACTATGAATTTATTTGTGTCACTATAATTTATTTTTTTAATTTTCCTTTTTACTTTCAGGATGATCCATTTATGGCAAAATTCAAAAAACTAAACATAGCTTTAACAGGAATCATTGAAGATTACAGTCTTGTTTCATTCGTTCCTCTTAACATACAGGTAAAGCTACCAGAAAATAACATTAGTAAGGTATTTTAAACATAATAGTGAAGCTATGGAATTATTTATAACCTACATTTGTAAAACTAAGTACAAAAGAACTAATATAAAATATGCCAAATCTGAAACAAGACAAATTTATCTTTGTTAGTTTTTATTGGAGGTATAGTAGAATCTCAATTTACAGGCACTTTGAAAAAATGGGCACTGCACCATTGAGTGCAGCAAACCTTTTCAGTCTATTTCTTTTTTCTACTATTTGTGACTAAAATAAATCGTACAATGGGCACCTCAATATTCTGGATTAGGGGCAGCATCTTTAGTCTTGTTCAGGCAGCTATCTTTGTATGCCTGTATGGTATATTACTAAATTCCAAACATCTTAGAAGGATGACCAATTTTTATTGGATCAGCTCTGAACCACATACTGTAATAAACGTTTTCACAGATTCAAAGTGCAATTTTATTACTCTGAGGAATTCTTTTTGTGAACACTGTAGGATACATAAGCTGATAAATTCCACATCATGTTCTTGGAGCAGAGGTCAAATCTGCTTATTTCTGTGCACGTGCTTTGTTGCTTTTGAAAGTATCATATTACAGTGTTACATAAACAGTCTAATGACACAAATGGTGATTTGATGACAGGAAAATAAACACAGTAAATAAATGTGAAATGTTTAGTAGTTCAAACTCTGAAGAGAAGTACTTTGAAACTTTGTGACCAATAATAAAGAAAAAGGCGGCCCAGCTAATCTAACCCCTAAGACCTCCTGTTGACAATGCTTCATGTCATGGAAATGTGCAACTCATGAACACCCCTGTCCTGCATACACCAAACAAAATGGGGGCTTTAAAATTCAGAAATTTAGTATGATTAACATGGAATCCAGCTTTGTGTGGTTTATTTTATATATTAAGGACAGCTTGCTATAGAGGGCATTTGAACGCAGTTGGAAGGGTGCCCTTAATGTTGAGGTTCTACTGCATTCATGGTAAATTTGATGTATGATTTCAAATAATTAAGACATAATGAATAATATCTTTGTTTAAAGTCAGAAGTAAGTGTTCCTGGATTATGTGTTTTTATCTGTATTCTCTAGAAATGGAGAAATAAGTCAGAATTGATTTATGTAGAGTATTATATCATGTGACACATTAGTTTTCTCTGTTATTAATTAACTCTCATGTTGTATTTGTGCATTGTATTATTAATATACCATGTGTTGTGGCAAAGTTTATGTATAAAAGGGCTTGTTCTATGGTATGTAACTGTGTATATATGTACACAGAGAAACATACTGTTTTTGTATTGTTTCTTCTTCTTCCAAACACTTCAATCGACCACCATTTCTTCATTTCTCACAGATTGACTTGAAACACCCAGACACCTTTTCATTTTTTGATTTAGACCTTTTTTTAAGGATTTTATGGAGTCAAAGAGTCAAACAACATCAAAATGTATATTTTGGGCTCATGTGTGGACATATTTCCAGCAATCAAAATGACAAATGGCACAAATATAAATTTTCATGCACCAAACACATTGACATATAAAAAAAATTGGATTTGCCCATTTTGAGTTGTTTTTTTAGGGGGTCAGAGTTACCAAAAAAAAGCATAATTTCAAGGTTTATGGTCAATTACTTGGCCATATTTTGACTAATTTACATGGGATTTAGTACTAAGATACTTTTCCTACATGTTGACAAACAAAAATAGTGGACTTGCCAATTTTAAGTAATTATAAGGAAGTCAAGATGCCACAGAAATTATAATTTTAAGATTTTTTGATAATTACTCCATCATATTTCAGCCAATTTATGTGGGATTTGGTACAAAGATGCTTTTTTTACAAGTCCCATACATAAACATACAAAAAATGTGGGCTATGTCCATCTGTGGTCATTTTAGGGGGGTCAAAAGGTTAAATAAACCAATAATTTTTGTAGTTTGGTCAATTACTTTGTTATGTTTTAAACAATTTACACAGAATTTAGTAGAGAAATCAATTTTGCAGGTCCCAAACATAGGTATAAGTAATTTGGGAATTTTTGTCTTTTGCTCAATTTTTTAATGAGGAAAGTACAATTTGGAGTTTTAGTGAACTATTCATGTGTATGTCGACCAACTTACATGGGATTTGGTACAAAGATACCTTCTTGCGGGTCCCAAGTAATGATATAGACAGTTTTTGATTTTTTTGTGTAATTCACAATTATTCTGGCGTTAAGATTTGCCATGTGATTCAGTATACAGAGGGTTATGTTTTAAATGATAAGTAATGATATAGACAGTTTTTGATTTTTTGTGTTTTTCACAATTATTCTGGTGTTAAGATTTGCCATGTGATTCAGTATACAGAGGGTTATGTTTTAAATGATAAGTAATGATATAGACAGTTTTTGATTTTTTGTGTTTTTCACAGTTATTCTGGTGTTAAGATTTGCCATGTGATTCAGTATACAGAGGGTTATGTTTTAAATGATAAGTAACAATAGATAAGTAATGATATAGACAGTTTTTGATTTTTTGTGTTTTTCACAATTATTCTGGTGTTAAGATTTGCCACGTGATTCAGTATACAGAGGGTTATGTTTTAAATGATAAGTAATGATATATAGACAGTTTTTGATTTTTTGTGTTTTTCACAATTATTCTGGTGTTAAGATTTGCCATGTGATTCAGAATACCGTTTTAAATATTCCATAAGTTTTGTAATTTTTAAGTATTGTTTAATCAATTGCTCTTAAATTTTTTCAGGAAAAGAGAAGTATGTTCAATGTTTTAAGTGCTGCAGACAAAGCAAATGGTTACATTTTTGGACAGAATGAAGAAAGGAACATTTTTTCTTTGCTTTCTGTTGCAATGAGAGCCAATTTAGATAGCTGTGAAGAAGGCGAAGTTCAGGATATAAGTGAATAGTGAGTGGCAGACTACTCAAAGAATCGGATCAAGAAAAAGAAGCTGGTCAAATAAATGTATTGCTCATTCAGTGAGGAAGTAGAAGTAACATGAAGCTAATGAATGTTCTTTTATCAGAAAGATAGGCCTGTATGTTTTAATGGAGCTGGTTTACCAATATTGCTGCCACAAGATACTCAGTCTGAGTAAAAGAAATAGGTAATTGTAAATGAAATGGAACATATAAAAATATATTACCATAATTTACCTGATTAATCCATAAACTTTATCATTGAGAAATTCCTTTTTGATCAATTGATACTAGTTTTTAGAAGTGGCTAGGGTTTGACCTTGCAGT
>NW_013670153.1:40324-42609 GCF_000517525.1 Limulus polyphemus | reverse complement strand
ACCTTGCAGTGTGTTAATTTATTTCCTTATGAAAGTCATTGTAAGAAAAACACGATACTGAGATGAGAATAATTTTCTTTTTGAAGCTATTTAACATTTTAATAGTATGAAGCTGAATAAATTGTTTAAAACACAAGAAAACCTCACAAGCTAGCTAAATGAAACATTAAAAACTCGCTAATAATTTCAAATATCTGTCAGATAGACTGTTATGTTTAGAAAGTTT
Organism: Limulus polyphemus; assembly: GCF_000517525.1. Classification (NCBI taxonomy): domain Eukaryota; kingdom Metazoa; phylum Arthropoda; class Merostomata; order Xiphosura; family Limulidae; genus Limulus; species Limulus polyphemus. The sequence continues at coordinate 42,383 of NW_013670153.1, read as the reverse complement.
AAAATTTCTTTTTTTGCTGAAAAATTATCATTGAAATGTTTCTATATGGTTTATTTGGTTAATAGCTATTTAATCTATTTGTAATAATTAAATAAAAACCCTCGTTTTTGATTAAAAGAAATGAGACATTGTGATTCAAACATTTATTGTTTTATATACATTCAGATGTTTTCACTTTGAAAAGTGTGCATATATTAGAAATATCAATTATTTGAAAGTATGTTAATTAAATGCCACCAAATGACAGATATAAAACTGTATTGGTTAACTAGTAAAGTGTGAAAGGTTTTGCTTCAACTAATTTTTTGACAATCAGTCTGGGTAGAAAAGTTTTGACTCCTTTAAACAAACCACTAAAATATTAGGAATAGATTACATGTACTGAAGAGAGAATGATAATTTGATATATTAGTAGCAATTGAAAAGATAAAAAAAGTTTGTGATATTGTACAAACTATTATACTGCATTATTACACAAATATTTACTTTTAAAAACTTGAAATGACAAGAAAAATTTAATTGGAAATTGTTTTGAAGAATGATTGGTTTATTTAATGTGAAAAAATATTTTTATCCATAATTATCAGCTTCTGAAATGCTGCTACTCTGAAGAACACCATAGATATCTATACAGTTATTACAAATTATATTTCTTTGTGTTTAATAGTAAATTCATTTTTTTTTGTAAAATAACATGAATTAAAAGATTAAACCTATTGTCTGTTTTACTGTCATATAAAATAGCTTTCACCAGATGCAAATATTCAGTTTTCTTCACATAATTATAATAGGACAAGTATTAATCTTGTAATAATAATTCAGGTTTTGCCAATGAATAAGTATTACAGAGTTCTTGATTGATTACAGAAAAAATGCCACTTAAGTAGCCAAGCTCAGTTGTAAAGATATTTGAATCAAATGGTTAATATTATCACAAAGTTTTTAATAACATTTATATTTCAGTGAATAAAGTATGATATTGTTGACCCCAATTTGACAACTGACTGATTATTAATGTATCTCACTTTTGATCAAATGAATAGGATATTTTTTATTCTTGAATGTTTAGATTCTGTGAGAATCATTCTGTTGAGTTAATACATTTATCCCATGATGCACTTTGATGGTCTGAATCACATGTTTTGTTTATTATGAAAGGACTTCACCCTGTTTGATATATTTTGAGTTATAGGTATTGCCAATCCCGAGTTACTTTAAGTTTTTACAAATACATGTGTACTATCAAGTACTTTGTGATTAAGTGTGCAGACATAACCTTGTTTGTATTTATAGTTAAATATTCAAATCTCCTAACTCCATGCAAAAAAGTAAAGTTATCTAAAAATCTGCCAACCTCTAGAAACATCAAAGACCCCACCGAGTGGCACAGCGGTATGTCTGCCGACATACAACGCTAGAAACCGGGTTTCGATACCCGTGGTGGGCAGAGCACAGATAGCCCATTGTGTAGCTTTGTGCTTAACTACAAAACAAACAAACAAACTACAACTAAACATCAAAGAATTCATGCAAGCTTTTGTTTGTTCATTAATATTGGCTATAGTTGGTAGAGCACAGTTAGTCCATTGTGTAGCTTTCTGTTTACAAAAAACAAAATGCTTATTGTGGACCTTAAGTAGTGAAGTTTTAATTTTCAAAAAGCTCCTTTCCAAAGATGTGATAGTTAACAGTATCCCTAAAGATGCACATTTGGAGACATTGCCCATCTTCTGGTTAAGAACTGTTTTGATTAACTTGATGCTGAGAGGTTCTAGCATTCTAAGGTGGAATTCTTCCCAGTAATGGAGAATGACGAGGAAAACTTTAGACTGTAGTTGTTGTTCTATGGTGTTGTAGGTTTTAGTGTTACAGTGTCCTGTAATTGATTACATATTCCACATCATAATATAACACTTTAGACTGTAGTTGATAGTACTATGGTGTTGTAGGCTTTAGTGTTACAGTGTCCTGTAATTGATTACATATTCCACATCATATTATAACACTGTAGACTGTATTTGATAGTACTATGGTGTTGTAGGCTTTTAGTGTTACAGTG
>NW_013670153.1:38761-39406 GCF_000517525.1 Limulus polyphemus | reverse complement strand
CACAGTGTCCTGTAATTGATTACATATTCCACATCATATTATAACACTTTAGACTGTAGTTGATAGTACTATGGTGTTGTAGGTTTTAGTGTCACAGTGTCCTGTGATTGATTACATATTCGACATCATATTATAACACTTTAGACTGTAGTTGATAGTACTATGGTGTTGTAGGTTTTAGTGTTACAGTGTCCTGTAATTGATTCCATATCATATTATAACACTTTAGACTAGTTGATAGTACTATGGTGTTGTAGGTTTTAGTGTTACAGTGTCCTGTAATTGATTACATATTCAACATCATATTATAACACTTTAGACTGTAGTTGATAGTACTATAGTGTTGTAGGTTTTAGTGTCACAGTGTCCTGTAATTGATTACATATTCGACATCATATTATAACACTTTAGACTGTAGTTGATAGTACTATGGTGTTGTAGGTTTTAGTGTTACAGTATCCTGTAATTGATTACATATTCCACATCATATTATAACATTTTAGACTAGTTGATAGTACTATGGTGTTGTAGGTTTTAGTGTAACAGTGTCCTGTAATTGATTACATATTTGACATCATATTATAACACTTTAGACTAGTTGATAGTACTATGGTGTTGTAGGTTTTAGTGTCACACTGTCCTGTA
>NW_013670153.1:32283-37870 GCF_000517525.1 Limulus polyphemus | reverse complement strand
GGTGTTGTAGGTTTTTACTATCAACTACAGTCTAAAGTGTTATAATATGATGTGGAATAAAACCACAACACCATAGTATGTGGAATATGTAATCAATTACAGGACACTGTAACACTCATATTATAACAATTTAGACTGTATTTGATAGTACTATGGTGTTGTAGGCTTTAGTGTTACAGTGTCCTGTGATTGATTACATATTCGACATCATATAACACTTTAAACTGTAGTTGATAGTACTATGGTGTTGTAGGTTTTAGTGTTACAGTGTCCTGTAATTCATTTCATATCCACACTTTAGACTAGTTGATAGTACTATGGTGTTGTAGGTTTTAGTGTTACAGTGTCCTGTAATTGATTACATATTCGACATCATATTATAACACTTTAGACTGTAGTTGATAGTACTATGGTTTTGTTGGTTTTAGTGTTACAGTATCCTGTAATTGATTACATATTCCACATCATATTATAATTGAGTCACTGCTTACAAATATATCTGGAAGAAATGATTGAGTTTTGTGTTTGCTGAGAATGAACTTGTACATTGTATAACCCAACATATTTTTGAAACACATTCTATAATTATTTATCTTTAATAGTATAATCATATACTGAACAGGTTGATGGGAGCAGCTATGGTCTCCAGTCTTGTTCCTGTTCTGAACGTTTTAAACCTGTTTGTTTCAGGAGATATGTTGATAGCACTTATGTTGTGTTTAACATTACCCAAGAGAATGTCATTACATTTCTACCTTCAGTTTTTTCCGAATCATTTTCTGTTTCTGGGAAGAATTCCAACTTTGCCATTGAGCTCAGAAAACCAGTTTTTAACAAGAAGATAAATGTGCCACCACCGCATCTTGAAATCATGAAAACGTAAAGAAAAAACAGCAGTTATTAAGTTGTAAAGAAGCTATATTTTATTTTGAAAATGCTTGTTCACAACAATAACAAAATAAAATGTATCCATAAAATGCAATACCTAAAATCGTGGCCCACCCTACTTTGTACGATCCTCATTCTTCAATAAATTATGCCAGTCCTACAAGGTAATTAAAAAATTGGTCCAGAAATCATATTTGATTTTGTGGTAATTTTTGTTACATAATGTATAATAAGTAACAAAGCTCTTATTAAGAATGCCGGAGAATTTACAGAGAAAATACCGAGTTTTATTGAATAAGAGAAGTTTACATAGAGTCATGTATATTTCACCTTGTCAGACAGGAACTAATATTGGGCAACTTTTTCTGATGAAAATTTGGCAACAATATTAACAACGCATACCTCATGCCACCCCGTTTGCTTTATACTTGAAATAACACATATCTCGTGCCAGCCGTATTTGCTTTACACTTTAGATGACACGTGCCTTGTGCCAGCCCTGTTTGCTTTATACTTTATAGAACATGTGCCTCATGCTAGCTCTGCTTGGTTTATAGTTTAATTAACACGTTCCTCGTGCTAGCTCTGTTTGCTTTATACTTTAAAGAACACGTGCCTCATGCTAGCTCTGTTTGCTTTATACTTTAAATAACACGTGCCACGTACTAGCTGTATTTGATTTATATTTTAGTTTTGATAGTAGTTTCATTCCAATTATCTTTAATAGAACTTGGTCAGTGTTTTAGTGTATGATCTGCATTAGTGTCTAGAGCTTTTTAAACTTTCTAGTAAATTTCATGCCTTTAATTGTGAAACTGAAAACATCACGACTATGCAAGCTTATAGGCTAGAAGAAATTGGTATCAATTTAACAACCCCAGACACTTAATATAAGAAGCAAGATTGGTCTAAAATTCATCCCCAGTATGTCATAAGTACTAACGAAAGTAATTTCGTCATTTTGTACAAATCGAAACTGTTAATTTATGTTGACCAAAGCTTCAAAATTTGAATTTACGTACTAATACTAACAGCTACTACATATAACAAAAGAACAGCATTTAAATTTAATCTGAAAACAGGTTTTAGCCAATACTGGGCTTCAGGCTCAATCTCAGTCAGGTGGAATGCATTCTCATGATTAGGATGACAGAGGTGGTAATTCCAATGATAACTGCTTCAGAGTGGATTAGAGACCTTCGACTGATTAAATAGTGTGTGTGTGTGCTTTTTTTAATAAGGTTGACCTTTTCTTTTACACAAAGAACTTAGGTGAAAGTCAAATGTTTATTTATAAGTCGGAAGATAGTGGACCTTTTAGAATATTGTAGTGGTATTCGATCCCCCCCCCCCCATCCCTTGGCTATTCACCTGTCTAGGGAACCTCGGTTTTAAGAACCAAATGTTTATGTACCCCCCAGACTCGTAAAACCTTATTTTATGTAATAGAAACTGTGTATTTAATGTTTAAGAATTTCAATAAACAGTATTAGAAATCACAGTTAAAAACGTATGACCATATGTATATTTTTTATAACATGATATATTCCAGTGTAGTTTATTTCATTAATTGGCTTTGATAAAAAACAGAATTTGAAAAGTTGCAAGGGTAATATGGTATCAGAATACATGTATACACTTTCCCCTTTATTTACTCATGAATAATTTGAACGAACATGTTATAATACATTGTAAAAACATGTTCAGTCAAATAGAATTGCACAGGGTTGAGTACATTATAATAAAACGATTTTGCATATGCAAAGCTGCAAGTCATTTGATAAATGCAACTTATATAAAGTCATTGTGGAATGGGATGTAGCAGAACTACATTTTGACATTGGCGTTCAAAGGTAATGTGATGCCACCGAAAATTGATCGCTTTTGGGATTCATACACCCAGATCATAAAGATGTGTTCAGATCAGGAATTTAGAATTTCCAATATGGTGATAACCCTTGCACTTAATAGCAGTGGAAAACAAAGGAATGTGTATCCGCTTGGGGACCTGGACAATCTAGAAAAATTCCTGTAACAAATCGTACCCAAGTGGTGGTAAGCAGAATCTACAAACATAATATAATGGTCAGTGGTTAAAGCTTTCCATGTGTCCCAGGCAACAGTACCCAACATAATCAAAAATTATCTCATCTAACAACAAAGCAAATAGGGTATGGCTTGACCAAAATAAAATCTCCAGTGATACTTCTTGTTCAACCATAGGATACCTCAAACAACTAGAAAATGAAACAGGTTGTTGTGCTATTTTATACAAAGTCGAACTGGTCTGGATGCAAGATAGAGAACCTGTCGAATTCTGTGTGATTGGAAAACTGTTTCCCCTGGATATTAGATGGCTTTAGGAAAGCCTGCAGGGAGGAGTTGTGTGCCTTGGAAATGACAGCCTTACGTAGGAGCCTTTGGCAATGGAAACTACACTGCATGGCTGTTGACAAGGTGCACAATCATCAGACAGAATATAAGATGTGGCGAGACATGGACTGTAGCGACATTGTGAGACTCCAAACCCCCTTTAATTTAATATAATTAACTCACTCTATCTGTGTCTATATATATATAAAACATTTTTGTAGATGACTGCGGAAGTAATACTTTTATATCGATGAAGATACGCCATCTATTGGTTTTAACCTTCGCGAAGCCTCATATTTAATGAAAAAATTATAAGAGTAAAATAACAAAAATAAATAAAAGTAAGATGTGGGTGCTCAAACCCACAATGTTTCACATCTATATTACCTTTTACTGCCTACAGACAGTTGTGGGAAGGTGACTCCTCTCAGAGGAAAAGAAGCGAAAAATAAATAGGAAAGACAGGAAGAAAAAATGTTAACATTAAAGGTGGTGACTAAGAAAACCTTTTCTTCTGAAATTGGTGTTCCAGTCCCCATTATGGTGATGAAAACTCAAATTACAGACTATAATGTGGGATATAAAATTTGTCTTGGGTTTTGGAGGTGAGTGCGGAAGTAGGACCCACATTGCGGTGGAGATACACCGTCTGCCAGTCAACCTTCGAAAACTGAAAATAAGGACGTCTATACTAGTATAATTTGTCAACTGTACTACTAGTTAACTTAATAGTTTAGGCTTTACTACTACAATGAGGACTGGAATACCAACATCAAGAGGTAGTTTAATCTTACTTATCCTCAGCGGTAGAATCTCAGTTTTGTTTTTATTTCATTATTTTGGAGAGCAGTCACCTTCTCACAACTGTCTGCAGCCAGTGAAGGGTGATATGATATAGACATGGGATTTTGGGGGCTTGAGCACCCACATGTTTCTCTCCTAACTAATATATATATATATTGATTAATTTGTTTTGTTTTCTTCAACATGTGAGACTGGTGAACGGAGGTTAGGACTGGTAGACGGTTTATCCCCACCTCATTGTGGGTCCTACTTCCCCATTCACCTCCAAAACCCAGGGCACATATTATATTCCACATTATAGCCCGTACCCTTTTTGTTTGGCCTTGTTTGTTCATTAAAATGTTGTTTGTCACAGGTTTGGATTTTTTTTTGTCATTCCTTTTTATTTTTATTTTTGCTTAACTGCTTAAGTATTAAATTTATATACAAAAGAACAACATCATTATAACGAGACTGAAATTCAAAATGATTCTTCTATTACCGTTCCTTGTTGTCATCCTTAAGTCATAATGTCTGTGGTAATGGAAGAATTATTTTGAATTTTAGTCTAATTATAATGTTCTTTTTTGTTTTGTACTAAGTTCATTATTATTTGATAGTGCTGATTTTATTCGCCTATGTAAAATTAGTGTATTTCATAGTAGTAGATATATTGATTTATATGTGTGTGTGTATAATCTTTTAACCTGTAAAATCTCACTTCCTGTTGTGTGTGTGTAATCTTTTAACCTGTAAAATCTCACTTCCTGTTGTGTGTGTGTGTAATCTTTTAACCTGTAAAATCTCACTTCCTGTTGTGTGTGTGTGTAATATTTTAACCTGTAGAATCTCACTTCCTGTGGATATTATAGTTCACATTATCTTCCTGTAGATATTATATTAAGGGGTACGATGTGTGTATGTTCTAATAGAAGTTTAGTTAAATGTACCATCCTTTTTTTTCTGTACTAAAACACGCCTCCCCTAAACTCCGAGAACACTTACAAATATATACAACCTATCCTAAATAAAAAAAGATAAAATCCCACCAACAGAAAAAGCCTCTACCAAAGAGCTCCGAGCAAACGACAACCTAACCATAAAGGAATCCGACAAAGGGAAAATGTTTTGTATAGTTCTAATAAAAAACAGTTACACATGTAAAATAGAAGAACATTTTAAAGACACAGCTCTTTATGTAATTGTAAACGAAAATCCAACAAAGGCTGTCGAATAAGAAGCCTAAAAGGTACTTAAAATGTAAAAAAAAAAAGTATTTTGCTGGAAAAAATACTAACAGAATTAAAATCCTCTCATTGTTGTATGTCTGAACTATATGGAGTCCCTAAAGACCATACACATGATTTACTTTTAAAACCCATAGTGTCACAACAAACATAGTACTGGTTGGATCACTATTTATATAGTCAGCAAGCTTGATGAACTTTGTATTGAACGAAACACATCGTCGGCAATGGATATGACGGACAGAGTATGTTACAATACTATTAAACACACATCTTCTTCAAGTTAAAAACTCTAA
>NW_013670153.1:29974-31283 GCF_000517525.1 Limulus polyphemus | reverse complement strand
AGTATATATATATATATATATATATATATATACAATGTTAAAAAATTTCTTCTTTTTACCGAAGGTAAAATTAATTGAAAATAGTAGCTGTGATGCAGAGGCCTAATATATTCGTTGATTGGCCGTACCCTCTGTTGTGGACTGCAGTCTCGCTTATTCAAGGCTCATAAGCACAGTTTGGGTCAGCAAACCAAAGGACTAACAGCCCCCTTAAGTCTTTATGCATACTAGCGTATAGCCTGTCATAAATAACGAAGCAACTACTACCACCCTCACCCCATAGTATACCCTAACCTCACATTTCATAGCTAACTGAAATAAATATATTTTGCGAAACAAGCTTGAGCGACAAAGAGGCAGAAAAATGCAGTCGAGGCAGTCAATTATCGATAACCTCCTTTGAGAACCAGCGAAGATCATTCATGAAATGAATTCGCGGCGTATTCATAGAATAATTATTGGTAAAAATCAATTAGATTAACAGCTTCTAATATACAAAAAAGCCAGTGGGTTCCAACAATGGATTTTATGTTATGTTGCTTAGCAACAAAAATATAACATAATATTGTTGTTAAAGTAAATAATAGGTTAAAAAATCGCGAAGCTTTTTATATTATTTTATATTTATTTAAAAAAGGATGGCTTTCAAAGAAAAATTTAGTAAAATTTAAAAACTTGGCGATTGTTCAACCTATTATTTAATTTTGTTTTTTCGTCACTTATGCAGTTTTAACTATATTTGTCTAATATTGTTGTTAGTCTAAGTATTGAAAGTATAAAATGAAATGTATAGACAACAAAACTGGAAAAATATTTGTTGTTTTCTTAAGTTAGAGTATCTGTTGATTAAAGAAGTTTGTTTTTATTAAAATGTTATTTTTTATTGAGCACAAACCTGCACAAAGGGCTATCTGTGCTCTGCCCACCAAGGATATCGAAACCCAGTTTCTAGTAGTAGAAGTCTGCAGACATGCGACTGTGCCATTGGGGTGGGGGGCATTTTAATTAAAAACGTTGGTGATATAACAGAAAATAGCTTAATTCAGAAACAATTCAAGTTTAAAATTGAATCGATATTTTTATTTTCATGATAAATTTTATGCACTTGGCTCTATACTAGGTGATCCTAAACTATGTCTTTACTTTAGGCTTATTATACCAACACTCACTACACTTATAAGGTTTCATTACACCCATCTTCGCGGCCCCTTGCACCCCCGTCACTAAAATCGCCAGGCCCGGCATGGCCAGGTGGATAAGGCGCTCGACTCGCAATCTGAGGGTCGCGGGTTTGAATCCCCATTACACC
>NW_013670153.1:28140-29779 GCF_000517525.1 Limulus polyphemus | reverse complement strand
TAGATAGCCCTCGTGTAGCTTTGCGCGAAATTCAAAAACAAACAAACAAAAACAATCCCTCTAGTCTTACACTGCTAAATTAGGGACGGCTAGCGTAGATAGCCCTCGTGTAGCTTTGCGCGAAATTCAAAAACAAACAAAACAAACAAACACTAAAATCGTAATGGGCAAACAATAATCGAACTATTCTAAATGCATTTTTTCTTTTACCACTCCCCCTATTTCGAGAAATGAAGCGTGACGTGACGTGATATACACTAGCTTTTATGTAGGTTAGATCACCATTATAAGAGGCCTAACTGTATTTCTTTGGTTCGCTGACCCAAGCTATACTGGTGAGTCTTAAATAAGCGAAACTGCAGTCTACGGCAGAGGGGACGGCCAACCAAGGAATGCAATCAGCCTCTACGTCACACATTCTCTCTTCATTTTTACCTTCCGTGAATAACAAAAGAAATCTGCAACACACACATATCATTAAAAAGTTGGTCCGCTGTATAACATCGAATAATGAATTATGTGCAATGTTCTAACATTATTCACACACTTAAATTAATTTAGGTTATTGTATTGGTAATATAAAAGGACTCAAAAACGCCATAGGTATAATTCATGGGCTAGCTTCATAAATAAACACTAAACATTTGCAGTCTCAGCAACAAATGCAATTTTATTACTTTAACAGAGTTAGTGAAATTTGTTTCCTTTCAACTTAAGATGTTGTTTCTTAAACTATGCATTTTTCGATGGAAAATAAAACTAACAATATTTTGAATCCGTCTTTAGTTTTCAATTTCACAAGTGATTTATGTTAAATGTTTGTATAGTAATTTACTCAGTACCGTATTTACACTATAATCTTAAAACTTTCTTAAACAACAATAATATTCTAAACATTGTTAAAAGTAAAACAAATTATTAAAAGTGACTGAATAAACTAACGTATCTTTTTATATTTATCAGGGTTTGTATAAGCCCCGGTGAAATTGTAATGACGAAACGTAGGTTGAAATAAAAATTCTGATTTTAAATTATCTGCTGAGTAAAGGTCTTTTTTCAACTTTACAATAGAAATTATTATTATTATTGATATATTTTCAAAAACCTTTATTTAATTTTTAATTATCATAATATATCTGTATAAAAATTAATATTATCCTGATTTTAAAATAATATTGGTTTGATACTGACTCGTGTATACTTCTATAGATTTGTTGCATTGTGCTCATTTCGAACGTTCTATGCTAAACAACTCTTTGTGGTATGCAACCTTTTGTTCCCTGCTGGGACAACAGTAAGTATTCCGATTTACACTGCTAAAATCAGGGGCTCGATTTCCCTCGGTGAACACAGTAAATAGCTTGATGTGACTTTGCTATAAGATAAACACGCAATGAAACTATTTATTTTTGTTCCATCAAAGTTCGACAGATACTTTCGTTTTGAGTTTACTAACTGATTATATGTATTAATATATTACAAGTTACAGCTTTTACAGTGAGGAAGATTATTTTTTAGAACAAGTAGATGTTTCGATCACTAGTGCGGTCATTCTCAAGTACTGGAAGTTACCAAAAACTATTGTTGCGTTAGCGAGGTCACGTGACTAGTATCACGCCACGTATTTCTAAAAATATCC
>NW_013670153.1:22598-27162 GCF_000517525.1 Limulus polyphemus | reverse complement strand
ATATAAAGTTGGCACACCAATGGAAAGATTAGGCCCAAACTCGTGCTGGAAATAAGTAAATTTTTTTGGTGATGGATTATTTCACCAAGTGGCCTGAGGTATATGCAATACCAAATCAGGAAGCTACAATTGTAGCTTCGGCTATTAGTGATTTCTTCTTCAGATTTGATATGCCATACGAAATGCATTCAGATTGATTGATCGTAATATTGTAATGCCCCCACGGCTGAAAGGGCAAACATGTGTGGTGTGACGGGGATTCGAACCCGCAGATTGCGAGTCAAACGCCCTAACCACCTGGCCATGCCGGGCCCGACCTTTTTAGGTGTAGGAGATAAATTGGCTCATTGGATTGAAAAGTGGCTGGGTGAAAGAAAGCAGAGAGTTGCTGTAAATGGAGTAGAGTCAAACAGAATTAATGTCACGCGTGAGGTATCTCTGGGCTCAGTCTTAGGACCTTTGCTATTTTTAAGTTACATGAATGACATAGATGAAAGAATTGTCAATAAATTACTTAAATTTGCTGATGATATTAAGGTCTTGGGTGTTGTTGGCTATGAGCATGTTGTTGCTGCTTTACAAAAGGATTTAGACCATTTGTTGTGCTAGACGAATAAATAGCAGATGGCTTTTAATTATAATAAGTGAAAGGTAATACATGTGGGTTATCACAATTTGAATTATGAGTATAATTTTGATGGGAACAACCATAACTGTTGTGGAAGAAAAATATATTGGTGTTCTAGTTGATCAGTCTCTTAAGCTACCCAAGCAGTGTGGTGTTGCTGGTTGCTGGTTTTGATTGTATCTAGAGAAACATTAAGTCTAACGAGATTATAATTTCACTGTATAGGTTACTGGTTAAGCCAGCTTTGGAGTGTTGTGTTCAGTCTTGGTCTCTTCAACTTAGGAAGATCATTGCATTTTTGGAAAGGATTCAGAGGTTGGCTACTAGGATGATACCTGAGGTGAAATGGTTGTCATACGACAAGAGGTTAAGATCTCTGAATTGTTTTCTCCTAAAAACAGAATAGTTAGAGGAGATCTGATTAAGGTGTTTAATGTTGTTAAAGGAAATGATAGTGTCGATGCATCATCTTTTTTTCGTACTTGAAGGTAGAATTAGTGGACACAAATATAAGTTTTCACGTGGTAGGAGTCATCTTCAGAAAAGACAGTTTCATTTTTCTAACAGCGTGGTTAACCTTTGGAAAGGGTAGACTTCAGATGTGATGGATAAAGTAAACTTAAAGAAGTTTAAGGAAAGCTTGATCAATATTTGAATAATAAGTGTTGACTTTGGGGTTTTTGTTCTGTTTTTAAATTAATTCAATTTATTGTATGGGATGCCCTGGTGGACTAACAGGTTCTTTTTTTGTCCTTAAATTTCGTGTCATGTTTAAATATTGTAAAGTACAAAAACGCTACTAGATTGGTGAACAAATAAACTTATAAAACAGCTATTTGGCAAAATGAAAAACATGAAAAAGTCAAATAACAAAATATCTGCAAATTTGCCATCACCAGGTGCAGCTTGATGTACAGTCATGGTACACAATTACTAATACGTTTGTGCCAAGATTAAATTAAACTTTTACATTAATATTGATTGTTTTACATAGACAAATCAATCACTTTAAATCCTGATAAAGATTCAGAATGTAAGATAAATAGCAGATACTGTTGCCTTTGCTTAAGTTGAAATTATCAAAGACATCATATTAATTATGTTTATGAGTGTTAGCATTTGTTTTTTCGATGATAGGTTTAGAAAATTTGTTGATATCAAGAAAACATAATAGTAGATTTTGGATTTCTGAATTCAGAATGTTTTGAGAGTAAGAAATGTTTGTAGCATTAAAAAGTGAAGTTGTAAAATGGCAGTAGTAAATCCCCCACTATCTCGTCCAAAGGAGGGGGAGAGGAGAGGGGATGTCATCAAACACGAGGATGTCATAGTACACATTTTTACCACCAGAAGGCGAACATTTGTGTGTGTGTGTGTGTGTGTGTATGTCTTCATCGAAGATGACGAAGTCATAGTCTCAACTTTCGCCACCAGAAGGTGCCACACATGTGCGTGTGTGTGTGTTGTCATTGAAGATGATGAGATCATACTTCCAAGTCTTGACACCAGGGGCGCGTTCCTAGATCACCATATTGAATGATTGTGCAATAGTACCACGAAGTAGAATTCAAAACATGTCTCTCAACATGATTATAATTAATTCATCCTAAAAAGGATTATACCTTAATTGAAACTTACTCAAGTGATTGAAGATTTCAGTAATATTATTATAATCAAAAATCTGGACACAATGATTATTCTTAATAATTTATTTTCTCACAATAAAGATTTTGCAATATGATCTACATAAAAAGGCACATCTATTGAGGACATATTTATATTAAAAAGTTTTACGAGGCAATCATTAACAAACATATCATTACTATCTTTGTGGGATTCAAATTTATACAGGAGTTTTCGTTTTGACACATGTCGACAACGAAAATAAGCATAATATATACAATTTTGTCCACACAGATGACTATGGTCCTTGGAGTACTTTTTGGTTGTAAGTCTTCGTTCGAAAATTCTTATTGATGTGGAGGTAGTCCTAATGGATCAAAATATTCTCCTTTTTCATTTCGACCAAAATAAATACAGACCCAGTGTCTATCAGATTTATGACTAGGATCCAGGTTGATGATGTATAATTGATTTTCTACATGGTCTGGTAGTTGATCACTGGCAAATTCACCTCTAAACTTTTTTATCTTACATAAATCCTGCGAGAGTATCGAATAAATTTCTAACGTATTCATAGTTTATTAGATATCAGTTATGATGTTTCTGGGCTGATCAATTTCTAACATTGACTGCATATGTTAGAACATTTATAGTGTTGGGTAAAGCACTACCAAAACGTATTTCAATTCGTAAATTACCCTGTTTCACCAAGTTCAAGCGAGAATCTCCAGCAGATAGATCAGGTGTAAGATCAAAGGCAAAGAGAGCATATCCTCCTGAGTATTCATCATATCCTATATCAATTCCTTGGTCTTGAAATTGTTTTCCAGTTCTACTGAATAATGTTTCATAGCTTCGTGCATACAGTTCAACATAAAAACCTGGTTTTAAAGGTCGAGTGGGAATCTGTTTTCCATCCACGTTGAATGTCACGAAATTGATACTGTAATGTTTAAAAATGTACGGATTTTCCATTAAATGTATCGTTATCAACACATACTATAACAAGACGTGTAGGTATTTGACCTGAAAAGCATTATTAATAGATGCTTCCAACTTTCCCTGGGGAATTGAAAGATATTTACGTTTTGTATATTTCAAAGTGTATTTAGCTGTTCCTTTCTGAAATACTTTAGCATGTGACGGGCTAATCTTGACTTTTCTAGCATAGAAAGAAACGTGTTGTAGCACAATTTTGAATCCCATTCATCATTTGACATAATACAAAACGAATCTTTACTTCATATGAGTCGAAGTTTTAAAGTTACATTATTAGGCAAGAACTTGTTCAGTAAAAATATACTTGAACGTAAACGGCCGACCATGTTGACTGTTTGACTACCGCGTGTATCTATGTGTCGATCGTTGAATTCCATCGTTGTCACCATTATTAAAATCGAGATCATCAAAATTTATTGCTGTGTCTTTTATCCACATGGATGAATGATGTCAAAGGACTTCTCTTAGCTTCACCGTTATAACTTAGTAAAGTTTCTATTTAGGTCTTATATACGTAAAGATTATGAGACGAAGAAATAGTTTATCATTAAGATGTACATCTACTTTAGAAAATATAGAACGAAGTAAGAAGTTGTGTAGGAGGGAGAGAAAACAAGTCTATCTCAGATTTTGTACACTTACAGGACTTTTCATGTGGTAGGAGAGTCATGATTATTTGTCAAAAAAGTCTGAAGTCGATGTTTTTCGTCTCATACCTTTAGATATTCTGAATACTGGAACTTTCTCTTTCTTCTTTTTATTATGCAAAACCTCTCTAGCCAGATTCTGAGCTCCTTGTATTGCTCGTCGTTTTCCAGCATTGGCAAAAGGTTTTCCTTCTATGACATCTGATGCTAAATTTATACCTGATTTAACTGACTGTTTTCCTAAAGCTAATGCCCCTTTTTCAGAAGATGTATGGCTGAACGAAATAGGTTGCTTAAAACATCTCCCAAACCGTTGCCATTGACTACCTGCAAAATATGATAATCCATTTTCCACCTGGCAATCATAATATGTGTCATAAACGCACTGGGTCGTTATTGTAAGGTACTTTCATGACGACGATGGAAGTGAAGTGTAATGTTCCGTGTTCAAATGGCATACACTGACCCATGTCGTCCTTGTTCAAATGGTATACACTGACCCATGTCGTCCTTGTTCAAAAGGTATACACCGACCCACGTCGTCCTTGTTCAAATGGTATACACCGACCCATGTCGTCCTTGTTCAAAAGGTATACACTGACCCATGTCGTCCTTGTTCAAAAGGTATACACTGACCCATGTCGTCCTTGTTCAAATGGTTTACACC
>NW_013670153.1:16111-21735 GCF_000517525.1 Limulus polyphemus | reverse complement strand
CGACCCATGTCGTCCTTGTTCAAATGGTATACACCGACCCATGTCGTCCTTGTTCAAATGGTATACACCGACCCATGTCGTCCTTGTTCAAATGATATACACCGACACATGTCATCCTTTATATCTATCTCAATAGTCTGAAATATTTTTTTGGATACAGGTCTGTAATGATGTTTCATAAACGTTTAAGTAATCATGCTCCCATCCTGATCTTTAACTTGAATGATTCATAACAGTGGCACATGAGTGTCACCGTCAATACTAGGTTTAACAATATCTGAGTAAATATAGAGCGAATAAAGTCCTCCATACATATTAACAGTATGTGGAGCTATACTGGGTTATATGGTTATTCTCAAATCTCAGTGTTACAGACAGTACAGGATCAAATAATATAGAATGTCCTTCTTTCATATTGACACTTACTTTTCTGGTGAACGAATCATAATTAAATACAGGATATGTGTCGGATTCATAGGCTAACTCGTCTAATCTGATTAGTATTCTAATTAAATCTTTAGGTTCTTTGTAATGACCAGGTCTAATATAAATGATTTTATTGTGACCATCAGAAGTAGGTAATAAACTGATCCAACCTGTACCATCAGGTACATTATGTGAGCTATGTGGATATTGTAATTCGACTAACGCAACTTCCCACGATCCTTCAAGATTGATAGATCTAGGAAGATGTGTGATATAGTTTGTCAGTATATTGTTACCAAGATAATTCATATAACTGTTACTAGGTAACGTCACATACAACTGATCCATGTTGAATAGTGAGAAAAAGAGTTATACATAACATTTTATGACGGCAGGCGATTCAGATCTGTTTGAGGGATCCAGCTATTAAACTTATCAGGATATCTTTTCCATTTTACAAAATATTGTTTGTTTTTACCACTTTTACGTTCACGTTACATTTGTTCAACAGCATGGACGTCATCGAGAGAATTTATAACTTTTTGTACTTCAGATTCGTAAAATGATCCATTTGATTTTTCTCCGAGATAGTATTACAGTTTATGAACTGGTGGATTTCTCCGAGATAGTATTACAGTTTATGAACTGGTGGATTTCTCCGAGCTAGTATTACAGTTTATGAACTGGTGGATTTCTCCGAGATAGTATTACAGTTTATGAACTGGTGGATTTCTCCGAGATAGTATTACAGTTTATGAACTGGTGGATTTCTCCGTGAGATAGTATTACAGTTTATGAACTGGCGGATTTCTTCGAGATAGTATTACAGTTTATGAACTGGTGGATTTCTCCGAGATAGTATTACAGTTTATGAACTGGTGGATTTCTCTCTATTGTCTAATAAATCGTAAATATTTCGTCAGTCCATCCACGCATATAACCTTTCTTAAACTGACGCTTCACTCTACTAATACGTAGTTGAACTGAAATTTTACTTTAGTGGGTGATTTGTAAAGTGTTTTCCATACCACAGACTGATTAACATCTACTGGTCTCATTTTAATGCTGCGATGATACGACTGATTATAGGCCAGATATTTCAATACAGTGATATATTTATAAATTCCACGATGACTAAAGTAGCACCACATTATATTTTTAAGAGTGCGATTAAATATTTCTACTATAGATTCTTTTGTTTCATTATGTGTAGTAAAGAAGTGAATGTCTTGTTCCTGGAGATATCGTTGAAATAGACGAGCAGTAAACTTTGTCTCAGCATCGGTTTGAAACTTAGACCCTGTTTTAAAATTTCCTTCAAAGATTTTACAAGTGTTGTACCTTTCTTATCCTTGAGTGTAACAACCCATACATATTTAGAAAACACGTGAGTAAATACTTAAACTGATTATTAGGTTAGAGAGGTCCACCAAATCAGCCTGCCATTGTTCATCGATCCCTGAAACAATAACTCGGTTTCTAGAAAACTTATATTTTACTGGTTTGTGTAAAGTGCTTGTATCTTGTCGACTTAACCAGTCTTTAACGTGATTTAGACTTACGGGCTTACCTAGCGCTTTTACAAATCTAAATAAAACTTTACTCCGCCAAAACTATCAGAATGTACAGGGTTATAATAGATAGAATTTTATTAGACATTATTTTTCTACGCTGTCTACTCTGTCTACTTTTACTTAATTTTTACCATCAAATTTGTCTCTAACAGTAGTGATAATTTGAACTTTACAGCAGACGATGTTAATTCTTAGACGACTCTAGATATTACTAAGCTTAAAAGGCTGAAAACAGCCCATGACGACAGTCAAGACACAAATGAATAATTAATACAATAATACTTTATTTAAAATGATCCCATTCAGATACACCACGTCTAAGTCTTTTATCACGTGTATCGTGTTTCATATACTTCCATCTGTCTATATTTCCATCAACTTCTTGTGGAATATTCATATTTGATAATCGTTCAACAAATTCTTTCCATCCTGTAGGTTTAAAGTTCTTTCGTTGATTAAGTCGATTATGTTACTGTTTGGGACGGATCTTCCACTAATCACTAATTCTCCATGATCATTCCACGTTAGATCCCCATTAGATCAAGTTTAGTAGAATTTCAGCTTTATTTTTATATTTCTGAGGAACACTGTCAACAATATTTAATTTTAACGGGTTCCATGGCTTGTGAATGAAAGGTCTGATGACGTTGTTGCAGTTGGTTTATCATATAAGGGTAATGTATCATTTTGTAGGCCTGACTTCATATCGTTATCTATAAAGTTTAATACTTTATGTACAGGCCATTCATAAACTTTGAATTGATAAAGAGAATGTATCCGTTCTTCTGGTACGAGAACCATTCGCTTTGCCATATTTTTAGATCCCAGAAGTTTTACCGATAGCCCATCCTGCCAAACCACTGTTACGACTCTATGTTCGTTGGTTAATTTTCCGAAAAACTTCAGCGATACAAGTCATTTCTTAAATAAAACTAGTTTATTCTTTCTCAATACAACTTTGCAATACACTTAATTTCCACAGTCACTTTAACTTCAACACACGCTATAATTCACAACGATTCACGCACTTTACTTACGGCTTGACTTGATTATCTGTCTCTATATCTCTCTATCTGCTATTATCTCTCCGCCGTCACTTTATTTGCCGGCTTATATACGAGAACATAGCACGCTTAGAAAAGCCTAGAGTTGCGAGGAACAGTCACGATCTTTTTAGAACTCCAGCTCATGCTCCAAGCGTCGCGCGACTTCCGCTGTCGTAACACCACCAAATAATGAAAGTGTTGGTGCTACTAGTAATGGTAAAAACCGTCCTTTCTGTATCAATGAGTTTATTTTCTGTTTAATTGATGTTTTTTTGACAGCAAACTCTCCCAATAATGCTGTGTATCGACTAAGTTTCTGTTTTTATATGTTCGTCATGGGAACGTTACCCTTTAACATTCACAAATACTCAATATAAAGTCATTTTTAGCTCCAGCAATTATTCCTTTAATCTGTTTACGTGTAGCTTTAGGTAATACACAGAGCAAGTCTTGATGTTCTTTAATTATAAGTGTCATGATGAATAAATGAAAAGAGATTGTGAGTACAACTTATAAAAACCGTTTGTTTATACATCCAACTAGATATAACATCTACTTTTTTTCACACTATAGTGATAATAATTGTTAGTATGAAACGGAAATGACAGAGTAGATTTTGGAAGTTGATCAACCTTGGGGCATCCAAACAATTCCCGATTGTAACAAGGAATTTTTTCAACAGACTTCTCAATATCTCGGTTTTCTCTCTCTCCCCTTTGTATAAACGATTGTAAAGTCCTCTCTCAACAATCTAGCCACACATCACAGATAGGGATAGTTGATATTACCAGATTTCCGTGGAATACTATGAATGTGCCATGTCACCCAATTACACTGACGACGATCAGCATCTGAAAGATATTTACTTGAAAACGGCTGTTTAAACAAAAACACGTTTATATATTCAATGACTAAACATTTGAATGCAAGTTCCTTAAGTACGTATGGCTTATTCTTCAGATAAAACCCTTCTACTTCTACTACAGTTGCCGTTATGTTAATGAATTAGTATATATTCAGTTAAACAACATTTTTAACTTACTTTGGTATGTAAACTATAACTTTATCTTCAATAAAAAGTCCAGTCCTTAGACAGATCTGTTCAGGCGTTTGAGGTTTCAAATCGATGAGTAAGTTACCATATGGTTGTCTCGTTGCATCTTAATAAGCTTCTTTAAAATATTTGATACGTGATGGAAACATTTGTCTTGCTAAAACGTTCAACTGAGATTTGTCTCTAATATTCTTGAACAGAATAATATATTGAAAATTTAAACTAACATTACGCATTTCTCTAACCCTGATGAAATAGATTCTGTAAGATACAAATTACTGATAAATTCAAATACTTATTTCCACGTGTAAAAAGTTGAGACATGCGTTTATTTTCTCCACTTTCACCCATAAGATCGTCAATGATAAAAAGATTTGGCTTATCAGTCTGAAAATAATCATGAAAATTTTCAGGTAAGCCTTCGACAAACTGAATACTTTGAACGTTTTGCATTATTTTTGTATACAACGGTTGAAATTCACCATAAAACCATACAATGTTTTCAGGAATATGATAAATTACTTCACGATGATAAGTTCAAACTTTACTTAAAAACTGTGATTTATCACTTTCTGTCGGACCTGACACTAAACTTGTAGTAGACGGTTATCCATCTCGAACTGTAATGAGGTGACTCACCTTATATAGATCATGTTTCAGCGCACTTCGGAACAACTCCCAAGGCCCTGCACATGCTCTCTTTTCGGTCCATAGACCATGGCGAGGAGTTAGTACCATGTGATACAAAAAAATCAGTATCCATACTGAAGAATGTTTAAGTCTGGAAGGATGTGTCGTTTGGTGTAAACTGGACGATAATTCTTATTTTCTTCTTTCTTGTAAATATTCTACGTCTTAAAATGTCTGTAAATATTCTAATGATTAGTCGTAGTTATAGGAGGCTGAAAGAACTGAATATATCGGTTATTATACATTTCATTGATGAAAAGTTTAACTTTTTGCTGTTGATAAAATTGAGTATAAACCCTCTGATGTTACAGCATGACTTTCAGTCGTTGCGTAAATCACCGCAGTTTTTTGGACCATCACTGACCCACGAAGTTATATGGTGTCCGCCCAGCTCGTCTGTAAACTATCCAAGATAAGCTCCTAGAGGTGGATCGTTAGATCTGTTTTTTGGACCACCACTGACCCACGAAGTTATATAGTGTCCGTCCAGCTCGTCTGTAAACTATCCAAGATAAGCTCCTAGAGGTGGATCGTTAGATCTGTTTTTTGGACCACCACTGACCCACGAAGTTATACAGTGTTCCGTCCAGCTCGTCTGTAAACTCTCCAAGATAAGCTCCTAGAGGTGGATCGTTAGATCTGTTTTTTGGACCACCACTGACCCACGAAGTTATACAGTGTTCCGTCCAGCTCGTCTGTAAACTCTCCAAGATAAGCTCCTAGAGGTGGATCGTTAGATCTGTTTTTTGGACCACCACTGACCCACGAAGTTATATAATGTCCGTCCAGCTCATCTGTAAACTCTCCAAGATAAGCTCCTAGAGGTGGATCGTT
>NW_013670153.1:11251-15306 GCF_000517525.1 Limulus polyphemus | reverse complement strand
TATCTATCTTGAATATATTTCTAAACTAAATGAACTTAATACTGATATATATCTATCTTGAATATATTTCTAAACTAAATGAACTTAATACTGATATATATCTATCTTGAATATATTTCTGAACTAAATGAAACATATATTGTTAAACTAAGTAACTAGTCCCACAGATAACCTATATTTATGTAGGAAATTTCCCCACTATCGATCAACAGTGAATATCTCGACGATTTAGAGAGCAATGCGAGCCAACAATTAAATGGTCTTTACTTCCTTCCGTGGTCTCTATCTGTTTAAGTGACTGAAGCTCTGACTACTGTAAGTCACATCATTTATAAACAAAGTTTTGCAACTGACCTTCTGCCTGGATTAAATTCTATGTTTTCAGGGGACAGTTGAACTCCTTCCTTTTTACCATACTGTTCAATATATTCCTGTTTTGTCTCTGATGTAACACAGTGAGAGGGCCATCCTGAACTTTCCTGTTTTATATTTAGAAACGTGTCTATATAATCTTTAAACAGTTGTGTGGATCTTTCAGGGAAATGGTAAATTTCATAAATCTGTATTATCGTATAGTTACACTCGACTGTTTTTTTCACTTCCCTCGGTAACTCACGTGCCGATAAAAGTTCTCTCGTCATCAGAGCGATTACAAGGTGGTGGTATTCTTAAATCGACACACATTTTAGAGAGAGGGAAAGTCAGTTTCCCGTTACTTCTCAGAGGTGATACGGGGCTAAAAGTTTACATTTAATGAATGCATAATAAATATTTAAAGTAGACAAATTTGTCTTTATAATTGTTGGATGTTCCACAGGATATTCACAATATTTATCAGTCCATGGATATAAAGATGTGATATCTACGTACTTGACTTTTTTCTCCTTCTTTACGTTGTATAAAAGTCTTGAAGCGTTAACTCTTCCTCCATAGAAGAAGTCTAGTACATCCAAGTGGGGAACTACTCTGTGGTCCCCAAGGAAATTCGTTAAATCTGTGTCATTAGTTCTCATTTTCTTGAATTCATTCTGCCATACTTTTTATCGTAGACCTTCCAGTTGTTCTTGTATTTCAATAGTACGATTTCTTATAAATCACATGGGTCTATTTAAAACTATATTCTT
The DNA here is from genome assembly GCF_000517525.1 of Limulus polyphemus. NCBI lineage: Eukaryota > Metazoa > Arthropoda > Merostomata > Xiphosura > Limulidae > Limulus > Limulus polyphemus. Next base: position 14,182 of record NW_013670153.1, on the reverse strand, counting down.
TGAATGAGAGTCGTAAAATTTATTACAACCATGATAATAGCACCCGTAAAACTTATATATGGTGTCTTGTTCCATCCAGAAACCGTAAACCCTATAATTCAGGATTTGGTTCTTACCATCATTAAGTACATGTTGAATCTTTACCCCTCAGATTTTTGTATATAGTCTTACTATTGAATACTTACTTGACTGTAGTTGTTGGTTGTAAGATATTAGAGCTAACGACCGTGGTGGTATAAATTTACTTCTGTAAACAGACATGCACACAGCAGCAATAGTCGTATACCAAAAATGGGTCTACATCACAGATTGCGAGAAACTCATCCTGAACTGGAGACAGCACCGTTGAAGTATATCTAAATCAGATGGTAGTATCTAAAGAAAAAATAAAGATTGGTAACTATAACATTCACCAACAACAAAACACATTTAATAAGAATAAATAATAATAGTGTTATGTTCAACAAAACATTTTTCATGAGGACAACAAAACACAATTAATAAGAATTAACAATGATAGTATTTTTTCTTACCTGTACATCTCTCTTTGGAAATCAAAGATGTACTCTTCTTCTCGTCGTTGACAGTGTCAATCCAGGAACTTTTATCTTACAGGTGCTGAAATGGAATAAAAACTGGCATCCAGGATAGGTTCTCGATATTCCTGATTTGACTGGATGTTGAAAAAATGAGGGAAATATCTTTTCTGCAGTTCTTTTAATCCAAATGTTTTTGGAAACAATGACAATAAAATTAAAGCTGTCAATTATCCTTATTCCGAGACTTTTGATGGTCATGATCATAATTTTTCCGTCATTTACAATAATCTCAGGTTTTATCCCTTGACGAATAAGATAAATCAAAATAAAGTGACCGTCGAAACCTTTTATATTATGTGCTATATCTGTATAATTATTATGTTCTTTCGAAAATAAGAATTTATAGAATTCGTAACATGAATTATATCCTTTGAAAACTGTTTCCTTACCTTTAAAATCATGGACCACACAGTTGTTTACCTCGTGAATTCCTATTTTCTGATCTGTCTCAAAATAAAAGAAAAATATTTATTTGACGGATCTTTAACATCTTTGTCCTGGAGAAAACATAAATGGTTGTTTAGACATATGATTTACATCTTACACAAATGAATTCTCCACAATGATGAAATTCAGGATTACGTTTTTTCTGTCAATAATGATAAAACAATTCTTGCACTGGTAAAATTTCGTTTGTCAACCATTCATTGATTTATGTCGATTGTAACATTCTACAGATTTACAAATTCTGTTACAATCAGAACAGACCACAGATTGACCTTACAGACATTTCCTGCTATAACAAACGTTACAGTACTCCTAACAATGATGTTCATTTAAAAGCTCAAATAATTTATCGCATTCTGAACAATAATATTTTATCCCGAGGAAACCTTTCTTTGACGTTATAACGTCGAAATGGTGATCGTGATACCACAGATAGATTTTCTCTGAGCGTGAAGAACCTTTACATATTACACGGTTAAAGCTTCCCGACGAAACTACATGTATTTGAACATTTAAATTGCGTTCACATGTACTAAAATCTTTTATTCCGAATGGTCCTTCTGGAACATTAGCCGAAGTATGCAAGTCTCTAGCCACGTGTGTCAGTACTGGTCGTCGTTCATCTCTAATATACTTATAATTTGAATCTTTTCTGAGATATGCTAAGCCTAATACTATAGCTTTTGCACAACAAAGATCGTCGTTGTTAATTATAGTAATAACCGATTTTTTCGTTAGTCGGTCAAGAATGATATTTGATAATTTGCGTGTGGCGCTACCTACTGGTAATTCTAACGTTGTAACTTCAATTTTAAATGAGCCATCTAGCGATATATCTTTTTACTTTGATTTACATTTTCTACTGTAGATAAACTCATTTCAGGTGTGAAAAGAACCTTATTTTGTAAGCAGGTACTTATCGGTTTATCGAGATAGTTTGAATAAACACATACTCTTACTTTATCTTTACAATCGTAGTTGTATCGTCCAGTATGTTTAGAATATTAGTATTGAGAGTGTTCAAAACATTTGTGAGTCCGTGTGTTTTAGGATTAAATAAAATACTGTAAGTAGTAGTAGCTGTGGCATACTTTATAACTCTTCTACTCGCAGACGTTTTAACGATAAATTATCTGTCTTCCTTAAGAGAACGTTTAGTAGATGCCTGTAAAAGACAGAGAATATTTCTAAATGTAATTTGTAAAGGAAAATACATTTTAGATATGTGAATTCTGTATAAATTTTGAAACTTGCCTCTCTATCCACGTTAGACGATCTCTTGACACCCCTGGAAGTTTGTTTATCTCCATCGGTGTGTGTCTGTAAAATAGAGAAGTAAATGAGATCATTTTTTGTATAGAAATTCGTATTAATCAATATAAATGATGTGACTTACAGTAGTCAGAGCTTCAGTCACTTAAACATTTAACTCTTTCTGGGGTCGTTGGAGTATGTCTGAGGACAAATCACAACTGACCTACGTAACTTCTGTTAAATAATATCATTCGCTAATGAACGATAACACCAAAACTATAACACATGCTACTTTAATTAATGAACGATAACACCAAAACTATAACACATGCTACTTTAATTAATGGAGAAGTTATAGCTCTTCATTGGAAACATAAACACGAATATCTGCTCCAGAAAGATCAAACCAACATCTTTCTGATGTCTTTCACAACATCACATGCTCGTTTGAAATTATATGATACACCAGAGAAGTTAGGTTCGTCTGTTTCGTATTATGATACAGACAGCGTTGTCTACATTTCAAACAGATCTAACGATCCACCTCTAGGAGCTTATCTTGGAGAGTTTACAGACGAGCTGGACGGACACTATATAACTTTGTGGATCAGTGGTGGTCCAAAAAACAGAT